>NW_026849128.1:0-105321 GCF_030867785.1 Colletotrichum acutatum
TTCTACACAAGGCTTCATTGTAAGTGTAGAGCATTGCCTTCACTGCTCGGGCAGGAAATGCAATAGGGCAACATCACACGATACAATCGCGCCTGGCGTCTACGAAAGCACCTGGGTGCGCTATTTTCTCTCGTAAGATAGACACCACGCCCGAGGCAACATGCGCTTGTTGATACCAGGCAGACTAACGGTGTAGCCTTTTTTTCAGGTGAGGCGGAATTAGGATGGATGTGATGAGGGTCGACGCCGGGGACGCCCAACCACCCACGCCATTGAGCAGGCTGTTTTGGAATTCTCCAAATCACTAAATGCAAGTGCCTTGATTCAAACACTTCAATACTCATTCAAGCACCTCAAGTGTTGTTTGCTATTGCATATGGCCTTTCAGCGACATGCAGTGATACCCATGATTGGACGTTTCTCAAGATTTTGAGTCCGGCGGGCGTTGGCCTTGTGACCTTTTCCAATAGAACACACCAAGACTGAACCTCATGAAGCTAGATCCTCATCGGTGAGTGCCTTGGGGAGAAACTTGAGGGGATTTTGGTCATCTAATGTGGCCTGGCGCATTAGTGCCCATGTGGTTGCCTTGTATAGTGGAGAAAAGCTGACGATGTTATGTGGACATATGCTCTACGTGCCCTCGACACATCTCTCGATCCAACGCCCCAAGTATGCGGTTTCTTTGTTGGCAGTGCAGTCACGACCCTTGTCAATGACAAGAATTAATGTCATCGAATGTGGTGGGTTTAGATAAGTGAAATACTTCATCCCAACTGGCACATTTGTCTAATTGCATTTCCCCTCAAGGATGGTAACTTGTTATTTTCCCGAGTGAATAGTTATGGTATTTGTATTGAATTCGAATTTCACTGAAGTTCAATATTTTCACTGACTACCTACCTTATTCAACTCACAACGTCACAGTTGGACACGGGCCACTTCAAGACAAGGGCCCTTGCCATGGTTGACGAAGAGCTGGACAAGTTAGGCAGAGAAATGCGGTGGCTGGCGAGATATCCTTGATTTCTCAGATGTATCTTCACCGCTTCCAAGCACAGCATTCTAAGGGAGGAGCTAGCCGATAATCTTGGGCTATCCTCTTAGTGATGGCCCGGTTCAGTCAACGAATGACAGAGCACATGATTAACTGGTCAAGCGCGCTAATCGATCGCATCTTAAGACTGTGCCGTTATTACTAGGTCGGGCTTTTACGTCACATTGAGTGACTCATGACTCACCGCCATGCTGAACGGAAGAATAGAGTAACACCGCTCATTGCAAGAATGCGGGTGAATTCATAAACGCCTGAGATCACAACGTGAAGTCAATGGATATGTATGAACGCCTGCGGCCTGGTCACCTGCTCATGAAGTGCAGGGTACAATTTCGTCCTTACAAATGGTCTCACATGCTTCACCTCGATGTGAGTCTCATTTCGCACGATTCGCAAAGCAGCTCGTAGTGTCTTGACTCCTCGATTGGAGGAACTGAAGCAATTGGTCTCACAAAGCTCAAGTTTTTATACTTGGAGGGGTCTTCAATCTAAGATCACGCCAGTACGGCCTTGTGAGCCCCTTCGTGTACTACGGAACGTTGTTCGGTCAAGATTTCGCGTTCAACAAGCTGGCATGCCGTGTAATCGAGCGTTTATAAGATCGTACCAGGTTGAGTAACAATGTGCAGTCATGTAACCTGAGGTCTAAGTCAGACAAGAGTGTTAGTTTCATTTCCCACGCGAATGTATGCAAATTTGCATGTTGACTGCTGTATCACGCCGAGGATGCCCCTCATGTTCGCATCAGAGCACTTTATGCTGTGGACCGCCAGGTTACTATCAACTTAGCAACCAAGTCCTGGGTCAAGAACAGTCGATACGCTATCTGAAACGTCATGTCTTGGCCAACATGCCCATGGTCGATGTGTGAGACAATAAGAGGCATACTAGATGCCTTGCGAATCCTCATCCTTCTCCTGGAGGACGGCAGCCCTCCACATCCTCCGAACCGAGACGCAATGTTCTCGAGACAAATCGGAGGTTCGCCACTTGGACTCCTGTCCAATGCCAGAGTAGTAAATTCGGCTGCCTAGAAACCCCTGCCATTGATGACCTGATTCTGACTTTCTAATCTTCACCGAAGGTATGCAAAAGCTACATGTAGGCTGTAGCCATCTCAAAGTTCTGAAGATCCCAAGTACAAAAGCCAAGGCCCATGAATTATTTGCCTTATCTCGCCTGAATCTCTCCTTTCTTCTTTTTACTTATTCAATTGGCTTCTGTAGCACTGTGGTGACTTATCGGTTGGCGGTGCAATGGAACTCGTCACCTCTCATCCCCGATTAAGGCTACCCAAGTGCCGACACCAGTGCCCTGGCCAGCTCGGGGGAGGACCACTGGATGTCCGGAATAGAGCTAGGGCCATCCCGGTCCGGCGGGGACCGGGTGAGGCGGACTGGCGCGCCGAGAGGCACGGCAGACCCGTTGAAGAATAATCCTTAGCCAATGCTCCAGGGTTAAGGCGGGATCTCCCGTGCACGCGTTAATTTCAAACGTACATTCAGAGTGCGATATGACAGCAATGTAGGTGGGTTCCGTCGATGACCATGAAAACCTACCTAGAAGCCTGAGTAGTGAGGGCCATTGAAAGAGACCATCCACCAACCAATAGCCAGAGGCTTTAATGCCCAATGCCTGCCGTATTCAACCATTGGGCCCTCTGCATCAAATAACCCTGGTTGATTCTCGTCACGCGTCAGCACTCCAAGATACTCTCTAATGATATTCAATATTCGCGTGGCTTATGGGGGCTGAGCTGTGCCATCTGAAGCCTACATATTATGTGGCCTATGTTTCATTGGGCAATCATGCTTTCGTATGGCCGAATCGGCATGGACTGTCCGTGATGTTTTTCATGCATTACTACCGAATGGTGGTGAGAAGATCAACAATATCACTCAATAAAGGTGGTGAGCGGTACGCAGTCATCACAACAAGAAGAAACGTGGAAGGTTGATACCCCGCCGGCCTAGAGCTCACGTGCGCAGCCGCATCTTCGCCTGAGCAAAAGATTGGATGTCTGGCGCGCCAAACTGATCTAGCTGACCTATGAATTGGGCGTAAGCCCTGCTTCAACTTTTCGCCCTGATTTAATCATGTCTAGAATTGATATTGGGCCAGAGAGATGGGCTCACCCTTCAATGCCCACCTGACATCCTCCGAATAGCCGATTGCCACGATTGTTACATGCCGACATTTGATGTCGAACGCATAGAAGGAAGGCCTCAAAATCGTAGACACTAATGTTTAGGGTTGAAAGTAGGCGTCCCGTAGGGCAGCAAATGAACTCAGAAACATGATGCGCGGCGACGTGTTGAAATCAGCGCCGACGGAACTTCATCGTTTCGACCGAGGGATCAGTGGAACTATTGTAAGGCGTTTTTGAGGCATCTCGGTGATGTAGGTAATTCGTTGCGAAGGTTTCTCTCTCCCGCGTGGCGTTGTTGATCCTTGGGATACCGGGTTTGTTTTCGTCTTGGGTTTCAGGCAAGCCCCAAAGAACGGCAGGCTGAGATCTATCTCTCTTTTTAACGGCCCGAGGAGTGTCTGCGTCGGGATACTCTTTAGCGCGAAAACGAATATCCTGAATCCCCGATGAATCACGAGAATTGTCGTGAAGTCGTGCAACCTCGGCCTGAGATCTTCTTGTATGACAAGGTCTGACCGAACTCGACGAGCTTTCCCCGGGGAAAACTTGGGTGGCCAATCACATCAACATTCGCTGTCAGAGGTTGAATAATATCGAAGTATGCCTATTTCGGATACTGCTTCTCACTCTCCTTGTTGAGCCATTTACAAATATCCAAGGACAGCCGCTTACAAGTGTGCCGTCGTACACGATCCCCAAGTTGGGAGCCGCTGGTCGAGAGCCGTTGGAGTCGTACAGAGTACTACAAGTTACGAGCTCAGATATGCAGAATGGAAAATCCTGATCACTCGAGAAGCTTGCTTTGGTCAAGCTGAAAAGTGCAATAGAAACATGGACATTGGTAGCCCTACAGGCTGCCATCATTGCCTCTCTGCAGGTGTCCATTGAACGGGAGGGAAAGTGCTTCTCCGAAGATCTGGACGAGTAGGATGCCGTCCGTGACTTGTGGCGGTGGAAATGGGTAAGGTTCCATCCAGGGGTCGCTGATAATTACTGTAAACACTTTGCAGATACGGGTAGGTATCATATGTGAGGTCATCACGAAAAAAAAGCAATGTATTCAGGGGCAGATATGGCTGAACCCTTGCGAGAAACAAACCCCTAACTACACACACCTCTTAATCGCCCACGGTAATCTTGAAAACCTTGCAAGGCAACTCAATACATCATGCGGTTCGAACAATGGAGTTGCAAAACCGGTGTAAGGGAGTTCGTATGTATGTTTGGGTTGCAAGGAGGGGGGCAGCGTGGCGCAGCAGCCAACAGAAAACATGTTGATGGCCAATGAATCGCCAACAATTACGCGCCAACGTCGCGTCGCCAACACCAAACCCCTTGAACTCACGCCTTCAATAGCTCGAGGTAAAGAAACGGGCGCTGGCGCCGGCACTATCAGCCCCATTGACCCAAGGCTATTCAAAAGGGTTGGTTTGCCTATCAACTTGAGAGTGATAGTGACTGGAAGCAAACTAGGAATAACAGGGCACAATGGTGCAGCCAAGGGAGAGAAGGGTGTGGTGAAACAGCCAATACAATTAGACGTGTTCCAGGGATACTTCGATATTCACCCTGCGATCCCAATCCAGTTTCGAATTCCAAGGGTGCAACATGGGAGACGTCTGCCTTGCAGGGCAATTTCAAATACAAGGCTCACATAGACATGAACCAATGTTGACCTAATTGAGACCTGGCACCAGAATTGGAAGGCGCCTCGCGGCATTGAGGCAACCAGGTTACCAGCCTTGCGGCATGCCTGGCGTTGAATATCAGCGTGTCGATCGCATATGATACTGGTTAATCATAACTCGGAACGTCGGCAGGCGGCCCCCGGATCAGCACGAAAATACGTCGACCGCAAACATGTCCACTGAGACACGAACAGAGACACGAACAACGACCTTGATAGTCAATGGCGCTTGCCCATAAATCGGCCGCCGTGGCTGTTGGAGAGGCGTCGTGTTGCCCGCAAGCTGGCTCAATATCGACGGCAGATATGTTCATTGATTGAACGGCTGAAGATGTGTTTTGCTGGCATTGTTGGTTTGCTGCCCACCGCCACTTTCCGGGTGTGATCCTGCAGCGCGGCTGTAAAGAGGCCTTTGTCGACGGCACAGTGTCGCCGTCCAAGGCCGCAGTGCCTCGCTACCACGTAGGGCTGACTGCCGGGTCTGAATGGGGCCAGCGAAGTTGCCTGGCTGCCTTCATCAGGTTTGTCCTCTAGCCGAGATGACGAGGTATCGGTTGGCCGTGAACAGCTTTGAAGAGCTCTTCACCGACGGGCACATGCCGTCTTGGGCATAACGGCCATTTCTTTGACCCGAACAGTGTAGCCAAGTCGGAGATGAGGCGCGTATCGGTCAGGCGCATAGTTTGCCTCTTAAGGCGGTTCTATTGTTCTCCTATATCATGAGACCCCCAGACGTCTCGGTGTAAGAACTTTGAAGACGAACGATGGTCTGCGGCGTAACGTTAGTAGGGTAAAGCTCCTGGCTTTGTTTAGCTGTTCAATCGATGTGGAGATTGGGGCTGCTAGGCGTCGTCAAGTCTCCCGATTGTAAGGTGATGTAATGCCTCATGATGAAAACATGTGCTTTATTTGTCAAATTGGAATTCGGAATGGTCAGCTTTAATATCATGCCACGGCGACTGGTGAGGAAGATTGTGACCCAGAGGCTAGCGAGAGGCGACAAGATGCTATATTTCGCACAGCTCATGTACCTCGCTTGACCTTGTTTCTTTGAAGAGGTCCATGGCAGCATTGAGACATTAAAATGCCGCAGAGCCAGGTGGTGAGTGATAGAGGAAATGAAATTCCGCTTGGGTGGCATGATAAGTTCATCATGGGATGAGATTGCGATGGGAATTCGAACCAATTATTGATCTAAACCACGGCAATTGGATTGACGAATCACGAATGACGAAAGATGGGAAAGCGGCCAGTGCCTGCCCCGCTGGTCCATCTCTTGGTCTCCACTATAAAACTGGTCTGTGGCACGGACGTGGTTGCCTCACGGCGCTGAGCAATGGTTCGCTGTGGCGCCGACATGAACAGTGGGTCTATCCACGGTTACGGGATGTGGCGCAGACCTTATTTGACATGCTTCTATATCCGTAATACCCGGTGACGACCTCAATTCCATGCAATTTCAACAATCGTTGTCACTCACATGGTCGAATTCCACACTATTCGATACAGTGATGATCAGCTTTCCAGTTGCTCCCTTTATTGTATGAAGCTGGCAAGATAAAAACTTAGCTAAAGTACTAATGCAACTACGCTCAACTTTGATGTATGTGGGTATTGGGTTCGACATCATAAGGTACCGGAGTCGAGAGTAAAGCTAGCCAGATTTATGGAAACAATTCACACTCAATCGCGAATCTATCCCACGTACGATTAATGCCAGAGAACCTAATAGTAGTCTCACGTCGTTCAAGTGTTCAAGTCTAGAAGCCCCGATGCTAGCCACCAGCATGCCGCCTGACCTCCTCTGCCCGACCCTTTCATGCAGATGGTTGGGCCTTTATCAATCTATCCAGTACCGCCCTCCATGTTTGCAACCATCATGCAGCAATTGTTAGAATGTGACTTAGTTTGACATGCCAACGCCCTAGATCATATCTGATTTCCTACATCACTAAAGTTTTGGATCACGTGCATAGCTAGTAAGACGCAGTCTGCCATTCCTGGAAGGTTGCTAACTTGTTAATCCACTTTAGCACTTGTTATGGTACTGGACAAAATTTGGCGATGTGCACTCAGGTTGAATACTGTTCTTTTGACGTGTCTAAGGCTTTGCATTATGGCTAGGATGGTTAAAACCGGCTACCTTAAGCGGCTTCTGAAGTTCTGAAGAGACCAAAAAGTGCACATTGCTTGGGAACCACGTTTCACTCCAGGCATGTGCTGGCTCCGAGATCTAAAGCCGATCATCCAGCCTTGCTTTACCAGTTTCGTAGTTTACTCTAACTAGCTTGCTGAATGCAGAATGTTGAATGACGACCATTTTGCAGGATTAAGAAAAGGCTGCTTAAGAACAGGGACAAGATTCTGATTAGCAGCCGAGAACCCTGAGCCCAAGTCTCACATAACGTAGAACAAATTCTAGAATGATCTTAATTAGAATTTGTCATCTTTTCGGGGGTTAAATCCGCAAAGACCGATGAAAGATCTTTGGTCAAATGACGTTTAATACTGAGGTTTTCGTGCGTCGTAAGAACTAGTCATAGAGCCTCAGGCCGCTGGATGTAAGATCCTCGCTGAAGGCTACGATTCTGCCTAAAATTTCGAAGAGAACCGTGATTAAAAAGGTACTTTGCAGTCGTTCATGCTGAGTACTAATTTAACTGGGCCTCTGAACATCAAGTGATGTAAACAAATGGTAGTCAGTGAGGAGCAGCCTCGTACTGGGTCCAGGGGTTTGATTTAGCCTCGCGGCACCGCCGATCGTTCAAGTCAGGCTCAAGACTCCAAGAGCCATGGATGCAGCCAGCAGAGCTGACCGCACCATCTTACTCTGTTCGTCGAGGACTTTGCAATGGCTTGTGATGATTCATGGTCTCTTTGGTTGCCTACGTTGCCCTGTCGTCGAATAGTTGCTTCGTTGCTTACCCCTGACTCTGAAGAGCCCCAGAGGAGCTGACTTTAGGCATTATAGGCCGACGCAGCGTTTAGTAATGATGACCAGCCACATGACGACCCACTCCGAGAGATCGGTGAAGAAAAAGCATCGATTCGTTCCAGTTGCTTCGAACCGAGGCAACTGGAACAGTGATGATTCTGATGGTATCCAAATTCAGCCCAGGGTGCTACATGGCTTATGTGAATGTCTCCGGACGCCGGGCGCCTGATCTAATGGAGTTCCACGGGCCATTGAGTAAACGGCCAGCTTCAGTTGCGCCCAGAAGGCCCGAATGAAAATATGCGTTTGTATGGAGCGAGAATGTTGTCGCAATGTCGTTACGGGTCCAGTCGGCATACGAGTATCAGTTATCGAGATAGGGGCTCAGCCAGCCTCCTCGAATCAGCTCGGGCGGCATTGAAGAGTCGCCTTCTTACGTATACGATATCTGCAAGTCTATCAGCTTTCAGCTGGAATTCGCGTGGGGGTAGTGTCTTTCGAGAAGGCTTCCATCCCATGCGTAACCATCCACGTGCCACTGTCGTGATATTGGCCACCAGGACCTTCTTCTCCGCCAAATCAAACCATCCAGCTACAGCAGACCAACATGCGCGTCGGGTTCCATTACTCAAATCCGTTGAGAGACCTCGGAAAAATCGTTCAGTGGTGGCTGTTACGGGAATGTCGGGGTAGTTTATTATCCGCTTCGTAAATGTTGGGGTGCTTTACGGGCTGGCCGATATGCGATGCAGTAAATCGTGTGGCTGTGTTCAATTAACCTAGTGGCGTTGGAAACTTGAGAAGTCGAGATTGGTCGCCACATGACCCTGGCGAAAAATTGTCACACCAAGGAGACAGAATCGAGCATTCCGTGGTCGGAAGCAATGGATTTGTCACGAGGCCTCCAGCTTTTGAAATCTTGTCGACAAGACCATCTCCGTGGAAGGTCAGAAGTCGACGATGCTTCTGTGCGGTAGTATCATGTGGCTTTTGACTCGCTTGAGTTGTGGACGTGTGATTAAGCATGGGCAGGGTCAATGAGACGCGTCGGAGCGAACACCGCAGCCTGGTAGAGGAAAAAGACAAGTAGCCAGGCCAGGTTGACAGCCTGACAGAAGCTGGCTTGAGTGCGGAACTCCGACACTCAAAGCTCAGTACTGGTTGTGAGTTTGGGACAAGATATCAAGCCTACGAGACGATAAGATTCACCCAAGCTCGTACTGGCGAAGTCTTCTTGTGAAATGAAAGATGTATGGACATAGGAGAAGAAGCACCGTCAATACCTTTCTGGTGGCACATATGGCTGAGATTTCGGTCAGCAGGGCCCAATGTTCGTGGTAGCAATTCTCAAGACAGTCAGCTGAGAAGAAAAGCTGGCGGCCTGACACGATAATATGTCCCCAGGGTGAACAAGTGCGGGATGATTCCATATTTATTGGGCTGGTCATTTGAACTTAAGTACGTGAGTCGGCGTTAGTGGGTTGGGCCAGATTTGGCCCCCAGGCGGCTACGGCACCCGCTAGACAAAAGGCACATGATCCCCCAGCACCCGACGCCATGACTTGATTTTGTGCACAATCTTCTCACCCCCTTTGATGCGGATACATCGCGTTACAACGCTGGTCAGCAGTGGCTTACACCGTTTACGAGTCTCCGTTTCCGTGACTCTTGATTTGAAAGACAAGATCGGAAAGTGCAGAAAGGCATCCTGGACTTTGATCTGAGAGGACGAGATCGATCTTGTCGGGCAGCGCGAGGGGCTACTCAGGTGCGGGTGAACAGCACCTTATTATATGCGACGGTGCGCTTACTAGCGGAAGAGATTGGGTAGTGAAAGAGGGGGGGGGGGAGCTGTTGGGAGCTGGGGTGGGCGAAGGGGAAGTCCCCCAACATGACAACATGACAAAATCGCCTAGTTTGCGAACCAGATGCGGCTCAAGTATAAGGCGACCTGCGCTAACCGTTTGCAAATGGGGTGGCGGTATGGGGGTCGGGGCGGGGATACATAGGTACCTGAATCCATCCGCTTCGAAGATAGAGTGGTTCGCCGCGCCCGCCTTACTGCTGCCTCGCAGCCGCGCTTTCTGGCCATCTAGAGAAGACATCCCTAAGAAGAAAGCAGCGTTCTTCCATCAAAATCTTGCGGACCGTTCGCACGATTTTGCTCCCCATGATATGAAGGGGTTGAAGCCAGCTGGAGTACTGTTGAATCTGCGTCTCATCACTTCCATCGGCTCCAAAGCCATCAGGAATTACTTTTCCCCGAAGCTTGGACGTTTCTGCTGTTCTGCTGCCAGTTCTGCACGGAACACGCACGATATACGTTGAATATGACGGATAAATCTCGCGGCGCTGGTTTGGACCTTTCCAAGAGACTCACAAATTACAAGCGGGCCAACGACATAAGTCTTCGAAAATGCGCCCATTGTCCCGACTACACGTTTCCTGTACGCCCCTCGAGGGAAGACGTGGAGCGTCACTTCCTAGAGTCTGGCCATAGTAGGCATGACAGCGACCAAAACGATTTAGTAGACAGGACTTGGTTACGGTAATGCCGTCAGTCGCAGAGCCGCACAATCCAGTGCTAACATTTACTTCTATAGCATTAAGGGACAACAAGCACGCCCAGCGTCGAACCAACCACAGTCCGCAACCGATCAACATACAACAGCATCAAAAGACAATGCGGACCCGAGTACTCAGACGTCCGTTGCCGGGCACGATAGGCAAGGAGCCACCAGCCCCTCTTCGGAAAAGAATAAGAGGAAAGATGGGGATCATAGGTCTTCGCATCCAAAGCGTAGTCGTGCTCGACAGCAACCACAGGCTTCTGGTGCCAGCCATGCTGAAGACAGTGACTTCCAAAGAGACCCGGCACACAAGGCTGGTAGATTATGGACTCCTGAGGAGGGAGCATCTACGCCTCGACGGATCGACGGCGGGCGATCCAAGGAGAAAGATGGGTCCGACCTCCCCAGAGCAGCTTCTCATCGGTCGTTCGAGCACCCGCGTTCCTCTGACTTTGATAACACTGAGGTATTAATCAAACAACCAGAGACGCGCCCAATTAGCCAAGAACAGCTTGTTGCTGAGGTAAAAGGCATATATGCTGGGCTCGTCATGGTTGAATCGAAATGTATCGAGGTCGACAACGCTCAAAGTTCAAATAACGAGACAAATCCCAAGCTGAATAACGAGCAGTGGCAGGCATTGATTGCTTTACACCGAACTCTGCTGCATGAACACCATGATTTCTTCCTTGCGTCGCAGCATCCTTCCGCAAGTCCGGCATTACGTCGGCTTGCAAGCAAGTACGCAATGCCGGCTCGTATGTGGCGTCATGGCATTCATTCATTTTTGGAGCTTTTGCGTCATCGTCTGCCTGCCTCGCTCGAACATATGCTTACCTTCATTTATTTGGCGTATTCTATGATGGCTCTGTTATATGAGACTGTGCCAACTTTCGAAGATACTTGGATTGAGTGCCTCGGCGACTTGGGCCGCTATCGGTCAGTATATTCGAGACAGACATCGTTATTTCCTCCTATATACATATTAACTCTTTCCACAGCATGGCTATTGAGGATGATGATCTCAAGGATAGAGAGGTCTGGACTTCAGTCTCTCGCCATTGGTACTCAAAGGCTAGTGATAAAGCCCCTCAAACGGGTCGCCTTTATCATCACCTCGCAATTTTGGCTCGTCCCAATGCTCTGCAGCAGCTTTTCTATTACACCAAGTCTCTCTGCGTGCCAGTTCCTTTCCTGTCTGCTCGCGAGTCCATTATGACTCTGTTCGACCCGCATCTCAATGGCACACAGACGAAGCTGCAGGAGATTGACGCAGCCTTTGTGCGCGCTCACGCAATCCTCTTTTCGGGCAAGAACACAGATCAACTTTCATCGTCTATCAACGAGTTTATCGACAGCTTGGACAACCACATCGCACGTCACACTCGTCGCTGGCTGGATAGCGCGTATTACATTTCCATCGCGCTAGGGTGCTCACTTCTCGAATATGGTAGCGAGAGCAATCCCATTATGAGAGCCATCAAATCTGGCCGTGCCGACGACGCAGACATTCCAATGGATGAGGCTGAGACTGTCGCCGCTCCAACACAGAAGTTCCTGGACGCCTTGGATTTTGCAGCTCGCACTCATAACGTTGTGCTGAGACGGTTCGGCGACGAGAACATCCGACCCTACCTGCACGTCACTCTCTCACTCCTCCTCCACTTCTCCCAGTTCCCTGCAGCCATGGGTCTGGTGGAAGAGAAGATGCCTTGGAAGATTATGGCTTTGCTCCTCAACACTATCATGCCCACAGACATGCCTACTGAAATCATCAAGATCATGGAGTCGGAAGACTTCCCCCGACCAGACAAGGGTGAACCTCGTCCTCTGCCGGACGACTTCGCGCAGCGGGGCCTCCTTTGGGTTGATAAGTACTATCCTAATGATTGGTTCACAGCCACAAAGGTGGATGACGATGAAAAGTATTTCGAGGTTGCGTCAATGATGGAAGAGCGCTCGCAGCGCTGTCTTTGGCTAGGTTGCCGACTAGCAACATCGGGCAAGTGGTTGACTTACGACGAGCAAACGAAGCAATTCGGCGTTGCGCCGCAATTTGATGTAGAAATCCCTGATCTGAGCACCGATGTCACACCTACGAGAGTATTCGACGGTGCCGATGTGATCATTCCAGATGCCCCTGACGCAAGTCAATGACGGTGGTGGACTGGTATCTTTACTTGGTGGGAAGCGTTGCTATGCGTTCTCTTGTGTAGAGATACAACATTTTTGGGGCGTTTTGGTTGTCTATTTTGTTTGCTTCCGGGTTTCGTTTCTGTCCGCTACAACGCTTCCTGCCAAGGTGAACCAGCCACCTGGTCTACAAATCCGATATCTCGATCTGAAGCTTGGGCAACAGACCAGAGATCAAGATCTTCGAATGTTTACACATCCGAAATAGTGTCTACGTTTCTCTCGCTACAACTAGTTTGGCGAGCGCAAATTAGGGTATGGCTAACGAGTCGCTCGCTTCTCATGAGTTGGAAAACCGGTGGGGAGAAGTGCAACAGGTGGGTCACCCTGATTCCATTCTCAAAGTCTGCGCTGATTTTATTTTCAAGTATATGTATGCTGCCTAAAGTAGATAGTTTGAAATATGTTTCCGCGAGTGTAACGTCCCCGATATCTGATTAAGTCCGGGTGCGGGATGCAGTTCGGCCCGTATCCAGCGGGAGATCGGCGCTGCATATGCCAACCGGCCGCAATTAAGTGAATCTGATCGATCTTGGTTCTGCCACTTTTTTGAAGCTAACTATTGAGACTTATTGTGATACAAAGCTGAGTAGAGATGTTTCAGATTCGTACCGTATGTACGTACTCGGAATGGTTTAGCTATGCCGTCGGCACTCCCGGGATCGGCACCGGAGTTTCTCTATAAGGGTTCGTTCGGGCCAATGAAATTACTCTATCCTACTATGCACCTGACTGTACGAATTCGGATTTCAGTGCAGAGACTTCACAAGTATATGCAATGATTCGCTACATAGTAGTCTATTGGGGTCTACCCGGGCGAGGAACTGACTAAATTTTCGTATAGATGACATTTGTTACTCACAATGCATGCACGAAAGTTTTGTGGCATTCCACCTCTCGGAGTCAGCCTACTTGACGCCTTGAAGCGCGCAACCTCTATGGGAACTTGTATGCAAACACGATTTAACATGCATCGACAATTGGGCAATCATAGCTAAGGTGCCATCAATGTGGAATCCAATGTCACAAGGCAACCCACCATTGAAGTCAGACGTCGGTGACGATGCTACGCGTGATCCGAACCCAGCCACCATATTGACGAAATCGTCGACGTACGCCCGCAATCCTGCCCTCGACATACTTTCTCGGCCGACAAGGCGGCTTCAATTTGACGCCCGGATGCGTAGGAGAATAGCGCGGGCATGGTGTCGTAATTTTGCGGCGGAGCAAAAGGTAGATCTGGGGCAAATACGACCGGGAGGCACGGGACATGCACCTTTACAAAACCGATTGCTGATCGCACTGGAGACCGAATCTTGCAGCATTAGGTACCGCACTTGCCGAATTACCTCGGGAAACTGTCAGCGTGAGGCAAATGTGCAGAAGAAGCCTTCTTCCTCAATCACACCTCTCCGTCCGAGGTCGGGTTGCCGGGTGGTTTTAAATATCCCGAAGTTCGCCGCGAGTTCAGGTCCAGTCCGGCGTTGCCGAACGGCAGACGTCCGTTAACCCGGATGTCTCCGCGGAAAATACTCCGGGATACTGGGAGCTAGTGGTAGTGTTTAATTGAGCTTACCAGCGCCCGGTTCCGCGGACCCTGGATGCTGACTGCGCAGGGGGTATTCGTCCGCTTGGGTCCGTTCTCGTCCGAAACGACTGCATCGTAAAATTTTACTACGACGCTATGGTAGGTGGTTGCCTCGTGGTGCCTGGACACAGCCTGGCTGCCTTGCTTCGGATTTGGTGCGAACTCGGACCCGGAGAGTAAGGTAGCTTTAGTTCTGCGTCGATCCTCTTCCAAGTCAGAACTAAGGTCAACTTCGCCCTGCGCCGGACTTTCGTAATGAACTTATAAGCGCCAGTACCTAACGTTAGCATTGATTGAAAATACCCTACTGGAGAGTCAACTCCTTCGTGACGCAGTGGGGGCTGCTTATATCTCCCCGTCATCCTGCGGTCGTTGTGGGATTTGATCGTCAGCTCACTAACCTCTCGGGACTTGTCAGCGCCGCCCGATCTCGCAGCCAGCTTGTCCGAGTGATTACAGAAAGACCCGGTCACCGGTGGGATGCGGAATAGTCGACATTTGACGAGCTGCATGTCATAATCACGGGTATTGTTTCGTCTGGTGGTCCAGTTTCGGAAAGATAATTCTCGTTCAGACGTTGGTTGTCTCGCATTG
This sequence comes from Colletotrichum acutatum, assembly GCF_030867785.1. Classification (NCBI taxonomy): domain Eukaryota; kingdom Fungi; phylum Ascomycota; class Sordariomycetes; order Glomerellales; family Glomerellaceae; genus Colletotrichum; species Colletotrichum acutatum. Next base: position 14,774 of record NW_026849128.1, read on the forward strand.
CAGCCTATGTCTCCCACCTGCAAACCCGATACAGGTGGCTTGGACGGGCTTGGGACGCCTCGTTTTGGAGCGATTGCCTTATATCCCTTGCAAGTCATGCCTTGATTATTGCTTATACTAGTTAGACGAAGAGTTCTAGGTGCAACAAAAGTTCGCATCCCAATCATCCTTGTTGTCCATGTGCCTTCCTCGTGCGTAGCACGAGCACGAGCGAAACGCGCCAATCGTCTCCGAAAACTTACTACACTAAAAGACCAGGCTGTGAGCGACTTTCCATATCTTACTACATGTCTCTTTCGCAACAGAGCACAATCTTACAAAGCAATGACTACGTCCAGTTCAATCGACGGTTGCTGGCCTTTACCATAGCAGCTTGATATCTACTGAGCTGCACTGAGCGCTCAAGGTGCTCTGGTCGCATTTCATTTCGTTGTTTCCTCAAAGGTTGTGTAGTTGGGTCCCATCCAGCTCGAGTTTCGAGGGGTATCATCACTGCACTATCAACGCCCGCAGATCATGCAAGGCATGCACCCTCTCCTTGAATCAAGAAGCCACAAGATACAATTTAAACCCCTCCATTCCAACTTCCTCGGTGAGACATTTTGTCATTCTACTCGTCATTGCACACCGAAATGCTGACGTTCAGATGCACTGTCCAGGTGATAGCAACATCATGATCCAACAATTACATATTTGAAACTTGTTGAAATGGGCATGAGATCGCTGCTGTCATTAGCAGTGCATAAATTGGAGATACTCAACTTCGGTGATCGGCACAAGAGCTCATTGTAACAGACCATGTTCTCAGTTTCTCAGAAGAGCTTCCATCCAAATTCTCAATGAGGGGTTGGCTGCACAGCCCCAATGCAGCTACCGGGTACAACGAGCCAGATAGCTACGGGTGACCATGCAGCCCAGCTCGCATGCATGCATGCATCCCGTTATGGTAATGAAGGTGTGATATTGTACATCATTGTCAAAATCGGCGCGTTTCGGCCCACAAACCCATAAAGGAGAAGATTCACAAACGTGGGGAACTCGCAGAAAACCACGGCAGCCTGGTGCCTGGTAATCTTCTGGAGAATTCCTATACGCAAGCGATGTAGAGAGACACAGTAAATTATTCGGGTGTTCAAGTTTTATTGGTTCACCTCCTGACCGGTCTTCATGATCTGCCTGAAATGCGGGGATCCGGTGTGTAGGTTTCACAGGCGCGGATGACTGATGCACGGTAGCCTGCAAGTAGTGGCTATTCCGACTTGCCGCGATTGGTCTGCCGTTCTAGCTGAGAAAATACCAAATACAGCACCCTTAAGTTTCGGCGTTGGGTGCTTTCTGTGCCGAACACCAGAGATATAAGGGTGCAATGGATGTGCATATCAGATCATCAAGGTTGCTAGTATTGAGCATGTTTCGAGATGCTTCGTTTTGACCAATTGAATTTGAGCGGCTAGATTGTTTTGAAGTGTTGGATGAAGCAGGCTGTGTGAGGCGTCGAATTGCGTAAGCACATGGGAGGGTTTTAGGCGACAGAAAGATGTTGGGGTCATCCAATTGCTAGATCAAGATATGATAACGCTTTGTGTTTGCTCAGCTCATTATTGAAGACGCCAGGAGTATTTAGATTTGATATGGGGGAAGTATCGAAAGGCTGCCATCACAATGATGGGATATCTACATGTTGTTAGACTGCTCATCCAGACTGGCTTGGTGAAGCTCAACCTCGATGTGCAAATCTCATCAAAGACGCATGGGCAAGAGGGTGTGAATCTCGATGTATTTCCACACCGAAATCGTTGCAAACGATTCAGGCTGAAATTTGGCCACTGTGTTTATTGAGTCGTTGCAGCTTGCCTAGTCCCGCCTTTCTTAAATTGATCGTGTCTTCGTCAATTGCCTTACGACATGGTGATAAGATTCCAGAACGAACACTTTACGTCACGCAGGAAAGAATAGTGTAAGGCAACTACACTAGCGAAGGGAACATTGGATAGCCGGGCAACATTTCCCGAAGAATGGCAAATATGGTTCTGAGATAATCTGCAATTCCAAGCGGTACGGCTGATCTCTCAGCAGTGCATTCAGTGTCGTACAGATAGCATCCGAGCTACAACACCAGGAAGAGGGGACTGGGCTAGCAAAAGCCATTCCCGTTCCCAGGAATTGTATATAAGATGAGCATATCTCAAGTGCACATATGTGCCTAGAAAACGATTCGAGACCATGCTAAGACCGGGCTGCCGGGCTGAGGAGCAGGCTAGCAGCCGCATACTCAGGATACTGTACGTTGCCGTCACGGGAATGCTCGCGTTAAACAACAAGATCACGCACGACACCAAGATCGCGAACAAATGCCAGATCTAGGTATGTTTGACTCACAACCTTCTTTTCTCCTGGGGTAGACAAATCGGAAAAGGGGCAGGACGTCCCGGTCAGGCAACTCAACGGGCGTATGAGTCCGAAAGTTGCTGTTTATGGTGCGGGATATTGCATATTGGTGACACGTATTTTTTTTCGGTCAAGAAGCTTCGAATTAAAGCGAAGAAAATTTTGGAATTCCCGATGCATACCTTCTTGGTGTGGTGTGGGCAAGCAGGCTGCGGCTTAGGATTAGCACTGGGAGCGCCTCGTCGCCGAAGGCACTGGCACATCCGCCGAGTTTCGGCGACCAACCTTTATCTGAGTACGGGTTTAGATGGGAATGAATTTTTACACTTGGTACTACAGAATATGTCAAGAACATTCCATATTCTGCAGAAAAATGATAGTTTGAATAGAAAGAGACGGAAGGGCACATTGTCGAAGAGTTGGCAGGCTCTGTTGTGATCCAATATTGATCTGTTCTACACTAGCTCATGATGATTTCTCGTTCGATATCTAGAAACCTTTGAGGAGCCAATAATGGAAAGACGCTTCATGGCGAAGACAGAAAATGACCAATGGCTTCCAGTCTACTTGAAAAATTGAAGTCGAAGTTCAATCTTACACACACATCAACACTGGAAAATTCCTGAATATAACGATTAAGTTGAAAGATTCACATGTCTCCATGATGTCTTACTTACATACGAAGATATATTTCGTTGGACTGTTCAAACCTCGTGAGCCCTGAAGCAAATTTGCAAATCCAAGTTCTCTCCAAGAACTCTTGTTGTTGAATTAGTACTTTGCATGGCTGCATGGAAACTAGAGGTAATCTAGGCGTCGCAATGTCTCAGAGTGATGCAATGTCTCAGAAAAGGAATTCAGTATATCTAAGCCCTGGTTTATCAGACAACACGGTCAACACCGCAGCCCAGGGCTTGGAATCAGATGGCGGAGGGAGGTCAGTTCGCGGGTGATGCAAGGTTCAAAACTTGCGATTGGAGAAGAACGGGAAGAAGAACAATTATGAGAAAGTCTTCGCTACCTAGGTGCAGAAAATAATCAAATGTTGGCTAAACTCGCGCATGTACGATCTGCAAACATGTATAATGCAGAGTTGCAAGCTCACTACTATAGCAGCATATCTAGTTTCAAACAACTCTAGTCTTGGAATATCTACGAACATCAGGCAAGATATCGAAAGAGGAGAAAGAAATTGAGGTAAACTTCAAATTTCTTCATGGCAGGTCGAGACTCCCTGATGAGAAAACTAGATTGTATAATGTAGACTTTCTACGTTCTTGTCACTCGAAGCTGCCTTCATGGAAACTTGATTTGGATGCAATTCACGATGACGTGAACTTCCTGCTAGGCATTTGGCTTAGCCTACATACCTTAAATGGAGACAACCTGAGATACCCTTGGGAGAGGACGGAATATGATCGAGACGCCGGGGAAAGTTCCTTGTTTCGGAAGTTTCTCGTTCAGTAACCAGTATTGCGAAGTTCAAGTTCGAAGACTTCTGCATACTTGGGTAATCTATAGTTTGCCAATTCAGAAGACGACGCATACCCTCAAAAGCCAGCATTATAATTGGAAAACTTCCCTACGCCAAAGTTCACCTAGATGGGTATTTTGATATTCAACCGAACTTGCTCAACTCTAGAGTAGGGTTCCCAAAAGTGATACTCATTGATGAGATAGCTTGACCATCACGACGCCATAGATGAATAATTGGCGTGTTTTGAGTGGATAGTGTTGGTGTCTTACAACGACAACAGGTTGAAGTCGGTTCCTATGGTTCGAATCCTGATCAACCCTAAGTACCTGAGTTTGATAATAGGTGGAGATCAGAAAGCGCCATACTCTTTCTGTATTTGGCAAGGCAAATGGCTCCATCTGGAGGCTTCATATAAGATGTTGCTTACTTGTGCTAAATCGTTGTCAAGCTTCTTTCATTCAGTATTTGTTGAAGTCCACTGAAAATACCTCTTACAACGCTGGTATTTCACAACAATGTGCACTCCCAATATCTTGCCACATCAGAAACTTCACGTTTCAAGGCGATTGAAAGAGAGATATATTTTTAGATAAGACCGCCCTTTTACAGTCTCCTGCACCCAGGAAAGAGACTAGGGAGCCTAAGGTACCTCACATCACATGGACGAGCACAATTAGTCGTCACTTGTGACCTCTACATGAACGACGAGCCCCCACCCTGGATAGAGTAACAGGGAAGAGGAACAGCTTGAACACCCTTCTCGTTACCACGGGAGAAATCAGAATCACAGGACCTGCCTCAAGTTTCCTCCTTTAGCCTCATCGCTTCTTTCCTCAACCATTTCGTTACAATTGCGTCTTCTCCCATCCAGAATTTCTCCATTCCACGAATATCCATCGCAACTATCATGGCAGACTCGGAGAAAACCAACAAGCACAGATCTATCGAAGAAGATGACACACGAGAGCGAGGAAGAAGAGAACATTGCTCTCGCAGCAGGTGGAAGAGCAGAGATTGTCGAAGGAAAGTTCAGGGAACTGAAAATCCCTCGCAAATTCAACTACGAACGCGTCAAAGCGGCGAGAGCAAACCAAATGGCGAGATCTTTGATCCACGAGGGCCGCGAATCCGTTTCTACTGCATGGTTCGCCTGGTATGTCGACTTTAATGTGTGGAGCTACATCCATGAGAAGTGTAAGTACTACCGCAGCGATCCTTGTACATCCAGGCCGAGGCCCTTTGCTAACGTTCTTGAACTTCCCTCTAGTCGCAAAACATGGTGATCACGAGACATTCCCATGGATCGACCTCGAGCCGGCCGTAAAGCCCAAGACCCCCGAAGACGCCTCCGCCTGGTTCAACGGCTTGAAGGACGCCATCAAGCAAAAGTACGACCTTCCCGCCCTGGAGCGGAAGAAGCTGGGTCTTACATTGATGAGACCGGAAAACTACCTTGTACGTGACCTGGACAAAATCGCTGCGCGTTGGCGTGAAGACACTTGGAACAACGTCTTCCCCGGAAGAGAGCCACCCCACGGCAAGGCCTTTGAAGTCATCGTTCCGTCTGCCGTCGAGATGTTCTCGGATCTGAAGTGGGACGTAACCCAAAAAGCAAACCTTTTCCCGGCTACAATCTGCTTGACCACAGTCGGACGAGTCCACCGCCGTGGCCACTTTGTCATGGCTATTGTTCTCGGTTACAACTCCGGCGTCATCGACGACCCAGAGAATAGATTGATTCTGGCCAAGACGTACGATGTTGTCTTGAAGTGTGCCATAAATATCATCATCACCGGCAAAAGTACGAAGCTCACCAGAGCTTTCAAGGGATTCGACCTGCCAGAGCCTGAACTGGATGATGATGGAGAGGATGCGATCATGGGAGGCATGGGAGACGAGATGGAGCTCACACAGGAGCAGCTCGCCCTCTGCGCAGAAGGGTTTGATGTGGTGCCGTTGACTTCCATTCCGGACTACGCTGTTTTCCGGGTGAGCGAATGGCTTCATCGGGAGGTTGGCCGCACGTCGGCAGAGGATCGCTGCCGTTTGCTCCGGGATTGGTGCCAGCTTGAGGATGGCAAGTTTCACCAGAACCTCGAGGGAATGACTCGAGAGGACCTGCAGAAGGCTTGTCACGAAGCATGGATGGAGAAGACGAATAACTGGAAGGAGACACTCGACCTTACGGTGTGGTCGTGGACTGAAGAGGTATGCTGGGCGAAGAAGATTGCGGAGCCGTTTGACTCTTGAGCGAGATGGTTAACAAATGACGGAGAGGGATCACGATACCCACGCCCATCTCCTGACTCATGGCATGACAGTCTATTCAGTTCTGGGCAAGGGTAGAAGGGCAACGCATAAGTCAAACTCTGGAATCATGAAGGTCGTTTTGTATTTAGTATTGTATCAATCATGTCTATTACTCACCAAACCACGCTCTCCATCCATTTTTTTACTTCAAAAAAGAGCCGCCGCCGCACCTCAGATGACATTCTTCAACGACTGACTAGCGCGGAACCGCCTCAAGTTATACGCGATCAACGCCTCCGCGCCCTGCGGCCTTCCACCAGCAGCATGCGGCGAAACAACAACATTCGGCGCCTTCCACAACCGGCTCGACTCAGGCAACGGCTCCGTAACAAACACGTCTAGCGCCGCGCCGCCGACCTCGCCCGCTTCGAGCGCGTCCACAAGCGCCTCCTCGTCAATGGACGTGCCGCGGCCGACGTTGACGATCCACGCGTGCTTGGGCAGCTGCTTGAGGCGCGCGGCATTCAGCGCGTTCTTGGTGGACTCGGACCCGGGGAGGATCATGACGAGGGCGTCCGTCTCGGGGAGCAGCTCGGCGAGCTTGTCCTCGCCGTAGACCTCGACGCCATCGCGGATGCCCGCGTTGCGCGCGATGCCCTTCACCTGGGCGCCGAGGCCGCGGAGGTGCGGGGTGAGCGACTTGGCGATGTTGCCGAAGCCCCAGATGAGCACGCGAGCGTCGCGGAGGGTGGTGAAAGCGTTGGCCGGGCGGTCGGGCTGCGGGCCGCCGAGGTGGCCTGGCCACTTTGACTGGAGCTGGTAGTCGCGCATCTCGTAGAAGCGGCGGGCGGCGTTGAGGAGGAGGCCGAGGGCGTGCTCTGCGACGGTGTGGTCGTGGAGGCCTGAGCCGGTGGTGACTGTTACCTTGGAGGTGTCGAAGCCCGCGGAGAGGACGTCGTTGGGCCCGGCGGCGAGGGACTGGATCCACTTGATGTTCTTGAGGCGGGCGGCGGCATCCTTGAGGTTGTCGGCGGAGTTTGTCCAGGTGACGAGGATCTCGGCGTCTGTGTGCTCCTCGGGGATGGTGGTCTTCACGTCGTAGGGGACGAGGTCGACGGAGAAGCCCTGGAGGCTGTCGACGTCGAGCTTGAGGGAGGTGGGGTAGAGGAGCTTCATGGTTGTGACGTGTGTGGTATAGAGGGTTTCTGAGATCTAGACGTTGGTATGTTAGTGATTTTGTCCCCAATTGGAAGCTTGGGATAGCACCGGAGGCCCTTACATTATGAGAGGTATGAAAGTAGAATGTGAATTTTGAAGAGATCGTGAAGAAATATCAGAGAAACGAGAGCATCTGGAGGAAAATGAGCGAGGGGTCACGTCTGGTTTTACCTAACCTCGGGGCAAGGCATACCGATGACGGAGAGACCACGATCCAATAAAACACAATGCGCGCGACGGCTTTCGTGTAAGCGGGGGTAAATGGATATTCCATGGACCATGGACGGGCTGGATGGGTGGGATGGTGGGGGAACAGGGCCAAATCCGCACCAAGTTCCCACTCGCCCACTCGACGACATCAAAAACGAAGCCATCCGGGCTTGTCGTTGGCGTCGTCAAGGTGGGGGAGGGGGCGGGGGAGGGGAAAGAACCCCGAACTTGGCTTGCTGACATGATCCCAGCAGCCATTTGCGTGATGGCAAGCTCACGAAAAGGAGCCCCTCGCGCCCCGCAAGAGACTCCCCAGAGGCCCCCAAATTTACCCAGATTGTCCAAGATCCAAACTAAAGTAGCGCATTGCATGTACACAGTACTGACTCGTCTCATAAACCCGCAACTTTCTGCGTAGCAACACGTGTAGACGTGGAGTTGAGTTCGGAGAAATTTGCTACTATTGGACGAAAGCGTGACCATTTTGTCAATCTGGACCAACGCGCCCGGGTTTCAGCGGCTATTGAGCGGCATAAACACCGATAGTTGCGGCAACTCACCGGATACTTTACCGTTCCATATCCGCCCGGCGAAACGCCTCTTGTATGTTGGGGGCAACCAGGGAGCTGGCTCCTTTTTGAGATGACATCGTTTGGTCGTGTGATTCGCAAATGCTCTGAATCTAATTGTAGCTACCGAAAAGTCAACTCTAGATTCCCTTACGGCTTTTGATCGAATTTCTCATTGCCGTCACTCTTTTTTTTTTTTTACGTCTCGATGTCTCCAATGAGTTTCGGAGAACTTTCTGCAATACCCCAAACTTGGACAACAGCCTTGGCAATGACTTTCGGTTCGGCCTCGAAAGCTTGAACATCCATCAAGATTTTCTGGTTTCAATAGGTAGCTTGGGTTGATTGCCGAATTCCGACGTGCGCAATGATGCACTACATTCAGTCAGATCCAATGTCACCCTAGCTTCCTTAGCTCCGCGGAATCAGGTGGGGTATTGTCTCCATCCACCGCCTTCTCCATATGAACAAGGAACTCAAAAGTGTTCAATGGTCATTGCTCGTCCACGCTTAAGTCGGCCTTCCAAATCTCGGTTTGAGAACGAACGCGAGAGACTCTGAGACTCTGAGGTTCACTTTAAGTTGGTGCCCGTAGCCACTCATACTAGGGAACGGCGTGAAACTTCTGACCTAAGTCTCACCGTGGACTCAGTTGTTGCAGTGATGGCTTTCCCCAATGAGCCTATATCTTTGAACTTCCAATTATCAACAAAACCTCGGTGACTGGATTTTCTGCCACTCTCCGAGCCCCTCGGAGGAGCTCGGGAGGTCCAGTATCCCAGACGTCACTAACAGAAATAGGCAATCTCATTCGGCCTAGCACGAGCAGAGGACACATGGCATGGTGATAGATACACTGCTTAGCATCGAGGAATGTCAACGCATGCAGCATTGACAAAGTTCTTATTTCTTCTTCGTTCGAGAGTCCCCGTGTTCCAAGTCCTGTATTTGACGCGCGTTCTACCTATTTTAGTTGTTATCTGTTTTTCCCCGCGGGAGCGCGGCTTGCACTCTTGCGGCAAGATTCATTCCTTTCAACCAGGATGAAGGTGAAGAGCAAGTAACGCCTTTTTTGCCAAGTTTATATCAATATTTGTATCTTACACGGGCAATCCTGAGCCTTCATAGATGATTTACATGGTCAATCATCGCGGCAGTCTTTCCCAACCAGTCTTCAAAGAACTCCTTGGCGCAAACCTCGGAAAAGGATGCGCTTCCGTATTGAAGACGACCTCTGTCAATGGCATATAGTCCGTCGGCGAGAACAGTAAGTATAAATATTTCAGAGTCTCGGCCTGCAGTTGACAACGTCAGCTCAAAGTCAGCTATGTGTCAAGCTTTCGACAAGTCGATATCAAGACTTACCAGCCAAAAACTCTCCATATTATCCCTCGTCGCCGCGGGCACCGTTCGTACATCATTTAAACTAGTGTACCCCTCTCCATCAGGCACCAAAGTATACGCCTGGAACGACTGGAAAATCTTCCAGCCCCATTCTCGGTACATGGCGTTGCCAGTAATGCGGTACATCATGAACAGACTCTCTACCGTCTCGGGTCTTTGCAGGTTGTGAGCGTCTAGGGGCTTGATGATGAAGTCCTTTTTCCATTTTGACAGCGCTGAACATTCTATTAGCACAAGATTTCTTTGATTGGAAAGATGGGAAGAAAGACGGCAACGCACCACTGCTTTCTTTCCGTAACCATCTGTCGCCAGGTCCGGGCTGTAAGTCTGCTTCTGTAGCGTTGAACCACGCAATTTCGGGAGCGAGACTGGTGTCGGTGACGGCGTACATGCCCCAGCAGGTGTTCATGATCTCGATCGCGAGTTCGATGTCGTCTTCATGCTGGGGCGTCCATCCCGGATCGCGGCGGGCTTCCGCAAGGGGTCGCCCTTCTGTAGCCTGTCACGGTGAAGTTCAGTCGGCTGTATCCTTAGGAAATGACAACAGCGAGAGACTTGAGAAACTCACAGCCATGGCGATTGTGCCCGGAAGAAAGCAGACGAGGTGGTCCATCTTGGGAGAGAGCGGTCCTCCCACGCCGGTCGGAAGCTCTGCAACGAACTTCAGTGCTGCGTTCCGTGTTGTTGTGACGAGGTGTTTGGCGATGCCGCCCAAGGCGTCACCCCACATGTCGCGGTAGATGGCTTCGCCTGTTTGGAGGTACTGCTTCGCAAGATACTCTATCCGGCGTCAGTCTCAGAGCCATCTCGCAAAGTGGGCTTGATCCTACCATAGTACGAGTCACCTCGACTTCCGAGCCGAATCTCCCTCGTCGTGAACTGTCCGTGGCTCGGATGCACGAAGATGGGAAGTAGACCACCCTCCATCCTCTGGTCATCCAGCACCTTCATGACGCGCTCTGCTTTCTTCCAGTAAACATCATTGCCAGTCAACTGAGAAAGGTACTTCATCTCAAGCTGCACAGTAGCAGCCTCAGCCGTGGACGAAGCCCCGCCATCAGCATGCGAGGCGATGCCTTCCCTCTTGCCGATGTTGACGCTGGCATAAGGGATCCCAGAGTTGGAGTCAAACGCTACTAGAAGCCGGTCGGCCAGATCGATCGCCTTGGAGAGGTAGACGGAGTCTCTTTTGGACGCGACGTGCGGCAGCTGGGTCGAGAGGTAGTGTGCTGAGAGGAGGCCGCCCAGCATACGGATCGTGGTCTCAAAGGTGTTAACGTCTTGGTCTTGGTCCCAAGTGAGGCTGCGGTGCAACCATCTCCGGGCGTCGGCGAGGGGCTGGGTGAGATTCATGAGCATCATTGTGTCTAGGCTGTCGACGATGATCCAGCCTAGGCCCTTGGGAGACATGTTTTCTCCTCTCTTGGACAGGGGATGAAAGACATCGTTACCTTGAAAAGAGTTGGCATGTTAGTTGCATTCGAACAACGGAACGACTTGCCAGGTAGGACATCTTACCCCATGCGTGTTTCTTGTAAGCATTCCAGCTCGTCAGAAACGCATCTTTCACTTCCTCTCTTCTTTCATGCCAGTCGACGAATTGAACTTGTGGATTGTACTGCATGTGTCCCAGAGCATGACCAGAGAAATATCCTCTAAGGCATGCGACAAGAATTGCGGAGACAAATATGCCAATGAGGACGTTGCGTATCCTCCGTCTCGACGAATTCTTCCTCTCGCTGGACAAGTGCAAAGAAATCCGAGAATCACGAACGGCCGAACCAGCGGCTTTGGATCGCGTGGGTGCTTGCCGACCTCGTCGGTTCGGTGAGGTGCCCATCGTGGTGTTTTTGATGCCGAAAATGAGTGTGAATGATCCAGAACTAAATTCGATCGTGTTTTCCAGGACGCAACTAAGAGGAAATAGTCTCAATGCAAAAGAAACACAGAGGGATGGATCTGTTCTTCCATTCAAGACCAATAATCAGAAGCGCCAGCGCTTAGCGCCCTTGGACCTTGCCCGCAGTCTGAGGAAGAGGTACCCGATGAGCCATCTTGCGAAGGCAAGAACAACCAACGGGCGGTAATTGCCAAACTGTTCCAAGGATGAAAGACGTAGTTTCCTTGACTTTTCTCTTTCGAACATTGCAAGGGGCAGTCAAGCGCCTTCCCTTTCAACTGGATACCGAAGAGTTGGTAACGGCCTGATTGAATCTTGGCAGCCCGAGATGTCGAGATGCCATTCGCTCAGGTTCCACAAAACTGCACGATGTTGGAACTCGTTCCTCGGGGGTTCTTTCCATCTTGTGCCGCGCGCTACGCTTGGGAAACTGCGGCCGTAAGACTACTTTACCTGCTTTATCTTCACATGGCATGTTGTTGGGGCCTGTTTTCTCGAGATACGCAAGCGCTGGACAATTTCTTCGGATTCCACCTCAGACCTGGGCGACTCATGGCTCACATCCACGATGCAGGCCAAAAAAGAGCCCTCAACTGTCTACATGTATGAATTGAATTCAGAACCAACAAAGGAAAACAGCACGATATTGCAGGGACTCATCATGCAAGACCGATGCAAGAATACCAGCACGCCGGTTTCACCCGTTTGAAAGGCAAATGCGTGCTCAATCTACAGCATTGGCAACAGATAGATCAACTTCGCCTTCGTTGAGTCCCCTGGATCAAAAGGTTCAGCAACTTTATCATTTTCCCCCACTCATTATCGTCATTACTATCTCATTATATGGATGTCACAACTTGTAGATTTCGGTAACAATGGCGACAGCATATCCCGCTGTGACGGACGACAACGGCACCGTCACATCCTTCATAGCGCTTCCGACCGCCTTCACACCACCGACAAGCTGTTCGACCATCTACCGCCTCAACGGCTTCTCTCTCGCGGCGTATGACCCAGGTTACGGCATCGACATTGACACCAGAGTACGATGTGCGCCGCCAGCAGTCACAACGTGGTGGGAGCAAGGACGCCTTGGCCTCAACGACGGCGAGGGCCATATTGCCGTTAGTATCGGGCCTCTGGTATGTCCCGAGCGCTGGGTGACGGTTGCGACGTCGGTCAAGAACGATACGAGTAGTACACTTGCCATGTGCTGCCCACAGTGAGTGTCGCTGGTGATCGAGAGTTTCTCAGTAGGTGGTTGATCGTTGCTGATTAGTTGTTGTAGAGACTACACTCTGATCAGAGGTATTGCCGGGTCTGTTGAAGGAGACTGCCGTTCAGATCTCCTGTCCGGAGCGGTGATCACCTATGCATCAACATCCGCTCCAGATACTTCAAGCTGGACAATGGCGACTTCAACCCTCACCCAACCAGGTTTCGTTGGTGCCATCGCAGTGCTGGGTTGGAATATCGAAGAGACAGCAGCCACTCCAATAGCAAGAGTCACAGTCACTGACGCAACTCCAACACCCACAAACGCAGTCAAAATCAACACCCTTGCCCTGCCTCGAGAAACTGCATCGACCACGACACTTCCGCCCTCGGGAGCGACGTCGACGCCCGAGTCCGCAGCCCTCCCGTTGCCGACCGCCATTGGAATCGGCGTAGGTGCTGTGGTAGGGGTCATCGCTCTGGCCATCCTCGGGTTCTTCTTATGGCGTAGGAAGCGCAAGCAACAGCGCAGGGCAGGAGAAACTGTGCCAGTCGTCGAAGAATATCTTGCGAGGCCTCTTGAGCCGAATAAATTCGCTTCTCCTGCGCCGCGGTATCACGAGCTTTACGTACACCAGCATGGTAGGAATCGGCAAGAAGTGACGGAGCTGCCTGCTCCACAGCTCTATGCTGAGCTGGATGGAAGTGGGCCGGCGTCAAGATTAGATAATTCAGGTCGGGCTAGAAGGTGAACATGTGATGCTTGAACAAGAGCATGAGGAGTTTATTGAGAGAGGAAGAGAGAGTGGAACTTGCCCTCTTTGAGATATCTTCAGCGCTGCGGATGACTTTGTCTATTAGGAGTTCTTCTGGTGTGTATGTGATGCTAGAGATACCTTGAATCTATTGTAATAGTTGCAGTGTGTCTTCTACTTCTAAACATCCAACATGATACCGGTCACAACCCCAGCCTCGTCAACTCGCTCTCCAGACTCACCCTCCACACCCTCGCCTTCTCCTCCTGACCCCTCGGACAAACCTCACAAATCGCCCTCGTAAAGTTCACGACCTTCTGCACCGTCTCCTGAATGCCCTTATAAGGCCATCCAGCCACAACCTCCCCTTCAATCCCCTTCTCCAGACAAACCTCCCTAGCCCACCCCCTCATCCTCTCCCTCTCTGCCTTGGCCACAATCTCATCATCCTCTCCGCCCCAAGGATACAAAAACGCATTCGGCGGGTCCCACCTCGGCCCAGGCACCACGCCACCAAACTCCCAATCCAAAATCCCCGTCACGTTTCCCTCCCCGTCCACCATGACGTTCGCGAGGTGCAGGTCCCGGTGCGAGAGTACATACCGCGTATCATCCACCTCGTCCGCGTGAACCCTAATATACTCTCTATACGCCTCCAACCGCGGCACGAGATCCCTCATCCACTCGAGCGAAGGGTGTCTCCCAATAGCGTAGACATACTTCTCAACGCTCTTATCAAGATGCTCCGCCCACCCAGAGAACGCACCCCCAACAGGATTCAACGTCTCGGTCGTCTCACCATCCCAGCACCGCGAAATCTCAGGCTCCATCCAAAACCACTCATCCACAACCGGCCCCGGCACAATCTCCCCCTTGTCATCGACCCTCAACCCGCCCACGAGCTTCCACACGCCCCTCGAACTTTCCCACAACTCCGCGAGAAAGCCCACAAGCTGCTCGATAAGCCTCCTCCTTTCACTCTCCCCCAGCTCCCAGAACACCTTATCTGCACTCACACCCTCGACTCTCTCCAATAGCGTAAACTCGCACCCAAGCACATTCTCACAAGAAGAATCCCAGCGCAGCACGGCGGGTACGGGAACGGAGGTGTGTTGCCGGACCCAGCGCATCACGGCGACTTCGTTTTCTGTTTTTATGCGTGGTAAGTGCGGGCCTGCTACGCGGAGGACCAGGGTTATGGTGCCGTCTGCGTTGGGACGTGCCGGGGCGAGGTTGGGGTAAGCGGAAGGGGGAAAGTGGAGGAGATAGATGCTGTGAAAGGCTGCTGTTACTGTGAGGGGCTCTGTGTGGGTTGGTGGTGGGAGGTTGAGGGATGTTGTGAAGGCGAGGAGTTGGGTTGATGTGAGGAGGGGTGGGAGGTTTGCCGCGGGGTCAGCCATTTTGAGGTTTTGTAGGAGTTAGGTTCTTGTGATTATGGTGATTTTGATGTTGAGACGGAAGGATTCTAGCAAAGAGAAACGCAAGGTTGGCCTCTTGGATTTATAGCTTTCTTCCCTGTCGAAGCTTTTCACAACCTTTCTGAAATGCGTAGATCTTCCTTCTCGATCAACCCGCAAGGGAAGGTGATGTTGATGCAAAGTAAGCGCTACCGTCACGGCCCCATATGTCTAGCCAATATCGGACCCGGCGCCGATGGGCGGGTCCACTTAACCCGGATGAGCCATCATGCATCACCCGCCCACCGGCTACGCTGTGAAGAAGTCGCCCCATCAACTACTTTACAACTACTATTCGCCCGTATCACATTGTAAGCCAAAGATCAGAGATATGCAAGTGTCTTCCATCCTCTTCCGAATCGTCATACGGCGATTTTAGCAAGGCAAGAACGGGGGGGGGACCGCTCTGCGTCCTTGCCCCGTATTCCCCCTTCGGGCAAAAGGCCCCAACCACGCTGGAAAAGCTGATCATCGCAGAGCTATGTAAGCAACAACAGGAAAGAAAACCATTGAAGAATTCCACCAGAGACAGGAAGCAAAGTCCAATCTGCTTCTCAGCCGCTGCACTTTCTTCTAGAAGAACTTCGCTCCAGGGAAGTACCTCGCCTAAGAAGGCTGAACTTCTCTGGCCCCTCTGTACTTACACCTACTTGCCTAGACCACCCACCCGCCACTGCCCTCTGTCGCAGCCTTTCACCAAGGGTGTATTTCGTCCCTCTGTTCCCAAGACAGAGCGCAACGATAACCCCCAAGTATCTAAATTATCACCACGCCATGACTGTTGCGTCTTCCCTCTGAAAATATTAGACATCGTCAATTGCATCGAGTCCACCCGCGCCGCGAGGATAAAACGTCGCATCCACCAGAGAAAGCTTCAAGCTTACAACATCAAGCGTTGCTGTGTCTTCATAACACCAATGACACGGCCGAAACTCTCCTTATATACTTATCCTTTACCAGATGAATCCCATTACACAGGCAGGCACTTTCCACCAGACCGTGTTCAAAGAATGACTCTACGCTGGTCTTTCACCTTGCCGTCCTTACTTACCTTTGAGTACTATATACTTACCTAAACCTTGAGCTCACTCAATCTAAATACTACAAATTACTACACGTCCCAAGCAAAACACTCGACACCTTGGCCCTTGGCCTCCAAGACATTTCATCATCATCATTAGCACGTCCCCAAGTCACCACGTGGGAAATATCGTCGCCGGCCGGCGCCTTTTTCTTGGCCATCTCACCCATACCCTCTCGTCTTTCTCTCTCTTGCAACCGCCCCCGCCTACCTCACCTTGGTCCTCGAGTTGCCGAACCGACCGACCCGGACCGGCGCATTAGTGCTCCAGCAACTTCCTTACGTCCCATGTCCAGCCACCACGAGTCGCGCCTCTCAAACACCAAGCACAGATCCCCTCAAACCCAGCATATCCTTGCGAGCCAAACGCGAAAACGGGCAGACGTTCACTAGATAATGCGGCCAGAAAGAGCCGCGCAATCAATCGGTAGCCGCCAAGCCGGCCACCAAGAGCGTTTAACAAGATACACGAAACGCTCTCTTTAAAAAGTCGCTGCGGCCCTTAAAGTGTCCTGGGTGTTCTCCCAGATTGATCAGATTCAGAAACTTGAGAATACCGCTTCTATTTCCACCGGGCTTGGTATCTTGGCCAAACACCAAGAGCGTTCCTTTGATGAATGCATCTCTCTGCCCCCGTGATCTATGAAGAAATCGTTCTCGTTCACCCGGGATTTCCGACGGCGACCTCTTTGCGGATCTGCGCACTGGGGCCGGGATACATGGTCACTTGAATTGGTGAGATACACTACAGTTGACTCGTGTTACTTTTGTCTCTGTCTAGCCATCTATGCCCATCTTATCATTATTCCACCATTATGCTTCTTGACTCGGTAAACTGCTATGCATTGGGACTCCAGAGCCCCGTGGTATTTCCCTCACTGTCCGCTATCTTGCTATCGTTCTCTACACTTGGGCCTTGGAACTGGGTTTCATCGAAGAGGCATCGGTAATTACAGATCAACCCACATGCTAAACAGAGGAAAGCGGCCCATAGAGAATTGCCCAGGTATAACTCTCCTTCAATTAGTCATGTCTGTACAAATGCGCGCAGCTGGCTGGTGTTAAGATTATCTTGTCCCAGCTGCAAATGCAGCGCCCGGGGACTGCTTTTACGTCGGCCTTCCTCCATCCATCGGCATGAGACCAGGGTACACTTGAACTCAAAATAGGCATCGAGCATCCTTGCACATCTTGGCCCAGCCTACTGCATCAGCTGAGTCGCAACGATTCCTCGCGACGCCGATTCTTCCGCCGTCCTCGCCGGCTGGCCGTTATTGATCGTCTAGGCGTGAGCGGCCGGGGCGGCGGCGGGAGCAGCTTCCTTGGCAGCCTCAGCAGCAGGAGCGGCGGGCGCAGCGGCAACGGGAGCAGCGACAGCAGGAGCAGCAGCAACGGGGTTGGCAATGTTGGCGCTGGTGAGACTCTGCTGGGCAACCTGAATGATGTTGGCCTGGCCGAGGGTGTTCTGGGGGAATCGGGCGTTGAAGCCAATGACGTCGCGGACGGCAGTGAAGGTTTGGGGCTGGACCATCAGGCGCTGAGTTGAGACGAGCCACTGAACACCCTCTGAGCAGGGAGGAGTAGTGAGGGAACCCATGTAGCTGCACAGAAATTAGACATTGGAAACCAGAGAAGACTATCAAACGTGGATTGTACCTTTGGAAGCTGCCGGCGGAGAGAAGCGTGACAACCTCCTGCATGTTCAGCGCACCAGTCTTGGTGACAGTACCGGGCTCCTTGATGGCATCGAGGGAAGAGAAGACGGTCTCGAGAAGGCTGGAAGAAGCGGCCTCAGCCTTGATCGGGTTGGTTCCCATCGCGGGGATAGCTTTCGGGGCTTCAGCTGCGGCTCCAGTGGCAGCGCGGCGGGCCAGCTTGGTGCGGCGCTCGGCAGTGGCGTTTCCTCCAGCAGGAGCAGCTTCGGCAACAGGAGCAGCCTCGGTGACAGGGGCGGCGGGGGCAGCAGCGGCAGCGCCCTGCTCAAGATCGATGTAGGTACCAATGACAGCAATCTCCTGGTTGGCACCCTCGAAGACCATGTGCATTTCCATAGCCATGCTCTTTCCGGCGTCGAGATGCTCGCTGGGCAGGTGGAAGTGGAACTGCTGCAGGGTGAAGTTGCTGCCTCCAACTTGCATCGACCCACCCTTGGCAATAACCTCGACGGTGGTTCCCAGGTTCTCGAACTCGGTGCCCTCGGCCATGTCGGGGATCTCGAGGTTGATGGAGCTTCCAGGGAGAACGTTGAAGGAGCCGGCGACCATGTCGATAGGGGACTGGGTGGTTCCCGTGGCGCACAGCTGGTTGGCAGTAGCATCCAGGGCGACCCAGTTCAAGGGGCCCTTTATGAGATTGTTAGTATTGAGACGCGTAGCTTCTAGGGGAAAAGAGACCACTTACATTGCTGCCGGTATACGCAAAGTTGTTGACCTTGACCTTTCCCTCCTCAGCGCGAGGATCCAAGTGAGTTCCATAGGCACACGAGGCCAGGACCTGAGAGACGGAGGCGGCGAAGAAGCCGAAGGTGATGAGACGGGAAGACATGTTGAACTAAAGGTAGGATACGGGACCAGCGCGTGGGGGGGCCTACAAAGGATCGAAGGAAGGGAAGAATAGAAGCGAGTTACAAAAAGTAGATTATTGAAGAAAACGTATGACCAGCCCTCTAGGGGAAGAAACGAAACGAACGGGAAAAGAAGTTGAGGGTGAAGAAAAGACAGATGATGAAGATGAGAAACGAGATGAACCGAGAGAAGGATTATGTTTGCGTCAAGATGGCATGATGCCTATATACTCATGATCTGTAAGACTGTAATCGAGGGCTGGTTATCTTGATGATCTACCTCACAGGTCCAAGAATAGTATCAATAGGCAAGAACCCATGCGAAGATAGCCGGGGCGGATAAGCAGCGAGAGACGGAATCATGGTGAGGATCTTGGCATGTGCTTCATCCAGGGTGTTGAGGAGCAGTGAGAGGCTCAGAAGGAAAAAGAGAATGGGTTAATGAATGAGGTTTAGGATTCCCTGTGTTTGGGGATGAGCGCCTCCGTTTCCTATGGCATCGCGGGCGTGTTTCTGGCGCAGAATGGGAGGGGGGCTTTCAAGCTTCTCCATCCAATGCGACTGCATGTCATCTGGACTATGGACCAGGATTGATGATTGAGACTCGAGAGCAGGCGGCCAAGGCCGGGCGAGGCTATTGAGACGGAGGAGGAGCCTAGGAGGAAGGCCGTTTGGACAAGAGAGCGGAAGCCAGGGGGCCCTACGACCCTGGTCAAGTTGACAGGATGGGAGTGCGTCGCCAGGGTGAAACTGTCAGGCTCCGGAGGGTTGGACGGGGATGTGGGGAATATGGCCACTTTGTGAGTCTGGTGCTTGGCCAAGTCAATAGCTGTAGAGAAGACCCTTGCGGTGCGCGTTCCACGAGTCTCAATGTGGGAGTTGCAGTGACGGCTGGGGGAGAGAAGCGCTGGTTCGGACGGAGAGGAAGCCCCCTTCCCAAAGATGATCTTAGCGGTGATCTTGTTGAGACGACGGGTTGGATATCAACACCATCATGGTAGGTGATGCTGAATGACTGCATTTACCCAAGTGATTTCCAAGAAGCGGGAGGGCGGCTAAAAATAAGCATTTGGAAGGATCGACGACAAGAGCAGCGTTGGCCAAGTCGAAGCCGGAAGAATATTATATGCGGGAGTGATGTCTAGGGGAAGACGGAAGTCAAGAATTGAGGCTCTTTGTCCAAGAGGCCGAGCAATGCATCCAAGAGAATACCAAGAGCTTGGAAGGCGGGGAGCAGCAGCATTTGCCACTGGAGCACGAGACTCGGACATTCAGACACTAGGTACCTTACTCAGTACCTAAGGTACGGTATGGAAGGTGCCAAGGCAAGGTGGGCATTTGGTACGTATCTCTCGGACTTTCCCTGAACCACGTGTTACGGGCAGGCTGAGCAGGGAAGGAGGGAAGGGACTGCTCTGCACTGAGTTATCCGTGCTTGCCTACTATCTTCCTCAAGAAGGTATCCGCAGGTGGGTGAGGGCGTTAGAGATGTAAAGAAAAGCTGGTAGGTGCGATGCCTGCGGTGAGGCCTGGTCTGGGTAGCAACTGCAGGTTAAGAAAACTGCAAGCATGCTCTCTCCTTCTGGCTAAGGTAAGGTAAATGAGTAGGTATGTCAGGTCAGGTAAGCCTGGCAAGGTAGAGTAAAGCTGTAAAGATCCATCGTTCCTGCTCTTACTCGTACGCGTGGCAGATTTGGCAAGAGTAAGGAAATGTAAGGAAGGTACTGTGTGATGGCAGGAAGCAACCAGGGATGAGGCAGCCGTCAGAAAAAACCTTGTTCACCATTGGTAGCGCTCTAAACCTTAACAGCCTTTAAGCCATGCACGACCTCCTGCTCTTGCCTGTCTCTGTCACGCTGACTCTGTTCGGACGACCAAGGGCATTCGAGCCCACTTTTCCCAACCGTCACCGCGTGCTGAGACGACGCACAGGACACACAGCAGCCAGTTCCAGACCGCAGCAGGAAAGAGCAAGTCGACCGCATGGCAAGACCCGGTGTGAAGCTGAGGCACCTCAGATGAAGCACGTTCCTGCCTTACACATATTGCACTAAGGTATGAATCCCTCCCATCTTTCTTGCTTGCGTTGCAGCCAAGCTACGGTCTACGGGTGACGACTGAGGAGAGCCCGACAACATGTCTGACAGACACGCTAAGACTGAAAAGACGTTAGATCCCGTCGAGAGGGGAGAGGCTTGTGAGAAGGGATGACAGGAAGAAGGGGTAGGGAGAAAGAAAACAGCTGATTTTTGCAGGGCCAAGAGCTTAAATGGCTGCCAAGTCAAACTGGGGGCGGAAGTGGAAGGGGGCAACTTGGTGATGGCTAGCGATATGTGAGCCGCCACCATGTAAACAGCAGACAGAGAGGATAACGTCCAGAACGTCCAGAACTGACTAAGCTAAGCGATGGGGGGACTGCCAATGAGGAAGCGTCGTGATGTGGGAGAGCGCCTGGCCGGTGTGCACCCTAGCGTTCCATCCAGGCGGTACACCGCTGGAAACATCTTCCCTGTCACGGATAACTTGCCTTGAACCAGGTTACCCGACCGCTAATCCCCTCGCTTGATCCGCACTGCAGCGCCTCTACCTGCTGTGCTGCTGTAGTGTAGGTACTCCATAGGCCGCCTACCAATGGAATGGACCGCTTTAGGACTGCGTTCGCCGGCCGCGTCTCTCGCCAAGTCTTGCACCTCCTGACTTCTTCTGGGCGCGTCTCACGCCTTTCCAAACTGCCGGGGCCTGCGACAAACCTCCACCTCCGCATCTCAACTTCACCAATTGTCTTCCACGACGTCGCCTGCGCGGTAGCATTCGTCTGCTCTTCAGCCCCGGTCCCTCCCCTTCTCTACCAGCTACGCCAGTCTACGACTCGACCTACCTTGTTACTTGCCTACCGTCTACGGTCTACGGAGTACAGAGTACGGAGTGCGCCCTCAAAGTTCGGACTTGTACAACCCACGCAACTATCCATCACCAATGCCACGCCTCGCCGTACCCCATCCGTCAGCCATGCCATCCCTCTCCGCGCTCCCGCCGACCGTCTCGACCACCCCGTCGGCACCGCCTGCCTTCATCTGAAGCTTCTTGGCGCGCTCCAGACGTCAGACGGCCCCTCCTTTGGCGCCAAGTCCCAGCGTCTACCGGAACCGCGTCTGATGTTTTAGCGACGACATGGGAACTCGAGAAGCTATCCCCATTTTCCTGAGTCTCTCTGTCTCTCACAGGCTCACCGCTCACGGTCTCAACCCAGTGCTTGCCTGCCGGCCGGCCTTTTGACTGTGGTCCCAACTGAACGGCCTGCTTCTCGATCCCCACAGAGAGCAGAAAGAGTTACCCTCCTGCTGGGTAGGCCTGACGCTCTGCCTCTCTTTCCCTCTGCCCCGACCACTGAACGGTACGTCCTCGGTGTCCGGCGCGCAACTTGCTCAACTCGACGTTGGCGCTGGTCTTCGCTTTCGCTATTTGTTTGGGACCCCATCTCTGCCGACGACGTGCCAAGTCGCCCAGCGTTTTCGTCTCCATCATCAACAAGAGAACTCAATCTGAATGCGACGTCGCCCCTAATGTCCAACGACAGTCTTCAGCAGAGTCGGCTTGGCGAATCCCGAATGCCGTCTTGGTGGCCAAGGACGTCGTCATCTTCACCATCACCAAGGGTTTTCAGCCAGTTTTTCTGCAACGCATAAACCACGCAGCTGGTGACTGGTCACCGGCGAGCGTGAGCCAAGACGACTTCTCCTCATATTTCGTCAGCACCGCCCGTAACCTTCGGCTTGTCACCGTCAGTCGGTTCATCCAACATCCGCAAGATCTGCGTTGTCTACGCTGTCACTGTCACTTGACCCAGGATGAACCGCATCACGGCTGGAACGTCTCAGTGAGAAACACTGGCGTTGCTTCTCTCGCCACTTAAGATTCTGTCTACATGGAACTCGTGTATCGATTCCGTGGCTCTGAGCATCTATCTGAGGAGGGACGCAGTGAGTCGAAAGGCAGCAGGCGAACGGAATCTGCCACTCCTTCAGAGCAACGGATCCTATAAGCATGATAAAGCCGCGACAACGGCAGTCATGACGCAGTCTTTCCAGAGTAGATCGGCTTGGCTGGTAGCGAGAGTAATGAAGTGCCCCTGAACATTAGAGCCATACTTCTTCATTTCAAAGGAGAAGCTAGGCTGAACATACGCATCCCTCCCGGCCCTCGCGCCCCTCGCGTCCCTCGCATCCCGAAGCAGACCATTCGCCCCAATTCGGACGCCAGTTCTCTGTTCCGGCTGATGGACTGAGAAAATGTGCTCCGTACTCCGTACTGCGGATACCGACGCCGCCAAGCCCTTACCGTTGCGTTGAGAGCAGCTAACGTCGTACTAGAACTCTTCTCCGCATGTTGCAACCTAAGCAAGCTTGCTTCTGCCCCTTGTAGTGAGACATCCTTAAATCTTCCAGGGCTGGAAATTGGCGATTGGTCCTGTCCAGGTCGTACTTCTCGGCGTCTCGAGGTTCCATTGTGCCCTGCAGCACTTGGCACTTGGCTGCTTGTCCCGCCGTGCCTCTCCGCTCGCTAGTGCAAGCCTCTATTGTCCGCCGAGAGACACCAGCAAAATAAGCTTCTACTGCCCAGGCCCTGATCGCAATAAAGTGTTGATAGTGGCTGTAAGTGAACAATACCAGGCGGAAAAGTAGAAAGACTGGCATTCAAACGTGGCAAACCATTTTCCCATCGCCAGTCATCGTATTTAAGTCAAGTCATATGCCGCCAGATGATCCTTTCTTTTTTCCCCCCTTTGAGCACTTTTCAGATTTTGATCATATCGTATACGAATACTCAGCCCATGATCGACGACTCGAAACGTGGAGGCCCCCTTGATGATGGAGAGCGCGCGCGAGACCCCAGCTGCGTATCACGAAACATTGGTTCATTCTCGCCAAACTTGCTTATTGGTGGACACAGGAGGCGAGGAGACGAGGAGTCAGCTTTGAAAACTTCAAGACTGCGGATGCATCTCCTGAGTTCCTGACGGGTAGTTCGCGGTTTACTTCGCCATAGGTCCTCCCGCTTATTCATGGCCTCGTGGATCTCACAAGAGTCATTGACGCTGACTCAGAGAAAAGACGACGCAGAATTTTATGGCGAGGTATTACTGCTGAAATAGGTGCATGCAGTCTGCAGATGACGCCGTAATGATTCTGCGTCATCTTTGGGCGTTCTCCGGGTTTTAGGTGAGCGTGTAAGCTCATTTTCGCACTGACAATTTCCAACTCTGTTGTTTCTCCGACGGGATAGATTACACCCCAACCCGCTGGCCAAACAAGATTAATCCGGACCGCGTCACAAACCCTTTCCTCAAGACAAACCTTTTATCCCGAAAATCGTGCACCTTTGTAGAATCAATGATTCATCATGTTCGAATTTCTCTAACAAAACGGGGTGAGGGGAAGAGGACATCCATTACGTACCACTGAGAAATGGTGAGAACTGGAAGAGAGCACTGGCACCACGAGCTGCTGACCGGAGGCCCACTCATTCGGCCGGCGACCGCGGAGAAGTGGAGCATTTCGCTTACCGGATCGGGAATGCGAAGGGGCGCAAACTCCACCGCTACTCCCGCGCCCGGATGTTCGGCTTTCATAGCTGAACACACGAGTCCCCCTCAGGCTTGAAGTGGTCTCGATATAACAAGTGTTGGGGTTTTGATGTGATTGGCTAAGTCAGTGAGGGAATGTACAATGATTAACTTGAACCCCCCCCCCCCCATCGATAAGGTAGGCAACACTACAGGCCAGGTACCTAAGATAGAGATGGATGCTCCGATGGGCTTGCAGCTGGTGTTCGTTCCTTCCCACTAGCGCGTCAGCAAACTCCGCTTTCTGCTATCCCGATGGTGCTAACCCGGTGAGGAATGCGAAGCTATCCGAACCTCCTGGAAATGATGTATAAAAGATGAATGAAATCATTCGAATGAATGAATTAGAAGTTGTTTGGGATTCTGTTCTAGTCCAAGGGAAACTGCTCTTAGATTTCCCTCTCACTCACACTTTTCTTTACAAAATTCCAGTCATACAATAACATAAAACACCTACTATACAAGATGGTCACCCGCGCCCAAGTCCAAAACTCCAACAGCCACCTCACATCCCAAACCGCGCCCCAAACGGCCGTCTTCTTAGGGGGCACGTCGGGCATCGGCAAGCTTACCCTCATCGAGCTCGTGTCCCTCGGCTTTCCCATACGGGTCTACATCGCCGGCCGCAAAGCCACGGAGCCGGCGATGAGACCCGTGCTCGAGGACCTGCGGCGCAAGAACCCGCGGGCCGAGTTAATTTGGGTTGAGTCCGAGGTATCGTTGCTGGTGGAGACGAGACGAGTGTGTGAGGTTGTTAAAGAAAAGGAGACGAATCTTGATTTTTTGTGTTTGACGGCTGGGTATGCGCCTTTTGGGGGACGGAACGGTGAGTTTTGAGAAATTGTTTGCTTATTGTTGTGCAAGATGAGAGGAGAGGTATCTGGATGAGTAGAGTGAAGTTACTGATTTTGTGTTAGATACCGCGGAAGGGATAGATGTCTGCCATTCTCTGGAGTATTACTCCCGCATGCTCGCCACTCTACACCTCCTCCCTCTCCTCCGCGCCTCCGCCTCCGCATCCGAATCATCCCCCGGCCCAAACCCCTCCCCGCGCGTCCTCACCGTCCTGGCGGGCAGCATGCTCTCCACCCGCATCGACGCAACAGACCTCAACCTCACCCGCTCGTCGCCCAGCAACAGCAGCAGCAGCAGACTCTTCGGCTTCAAGACCCAGACGCACATGGCAACCATGAACACCCTCTTTTTAGATAAACTCGCCTCCGACCCGGCTAACGCGGGGGTTACTTTCGTACATAACTGGCCCGGGGCGGTGGACACGGGGAACATGGCGCGGTATCACACGCCGACGTGGTGGAGTCCGTTCCCGTTGACGAATTTGTTGAAGCCGTTGTTTTTGGTCATGGGGTTTGATGAGAGGGAGGCAGGGGAGAGGCATGTTTATTTGGCGACGTGTGGGAGGTTTGGTGGGAAATCGATAGGGGGGGAAGAGGGAAATGGGAAAGACAAAGGAGATAAGAATACAATGGGGGAGGAGGGGAGGAATGGGTTGTTTTTGGTGAATCATAAGGGGGAGGTTTCGTATAGTGAGAGTGCGTTGGTGGAGTTGAGGGGGGATGTGCAGGGGAAGGTGTGGGATTTGACGATGGAGATTTTGGGGCCGTTTTTATGAAGTGCTTTGGTTGATGGTTTTTAGGGAGGATTTCATGGGGCGTTTTCGTTTCGTTTTTGAGGCATGAGTGGGAAGATTGATGTGGTGTTTCTATGGTTGCGGCTGGGATCATCTGCGCGAATGAATTGTCTTCTACTATACAGCCATAACGGATCCCTAGTACGTTGTTCTGGATGAATGTAAAATGGTTCCGGGTCATTCGAGAAGATTGTTTCCAGCGAGATCACTCAATTTGTCGGGACATAATCTAGCTATGGTTCTGCTCTCATGCTGAATCCAGTCTTATCCTCTTGGGGGCAATACCTAGCGTCATCTTCGATGTCGCGTTAGATTGTAGACTCCCTTCAACTTTGATCTTCGAAGGCTGTGCTGACCATCTAAATCGTAGAGCCGTGCCGAGCATGAGCTCCTAAACTCTGGCCTTATGAATCCCCGTCGACCTCGTAGTTCGATTCGAGAGCCACAGCTTTCAGCTTGGGAAAAGATCGTGACGACACATGGATGAAGGACGTAACCTCCATATTAGATTTTCGAGAAACGGGTCTCGATCCCTTGGTCTAAGAAGTCTACTTGTCAATCCGCCGGCTTCTATCTCTGGATCCACTAACCTTCTCTACGATAAGTAAAGGCAATGTATCAGGGTGCTCTTTTACAGGGCGGCCACTAATGCTCATGCTTTAGTCTGAACCCAACTTGATAACGGGAGCTTAGGCTACGCGTATCCCAAGGGCTGGAAACTACTAATATAGCAGGAGTGCTTCAGTTCACTTGGCCAAGACGGAGCAATGATGCGCATCCTTATCAGATTGTTCTCTCCGTGTACAGTTTGGGCCACATGCCAGGTTGTAGTTCCATGCACAGTTGCGCGCTTCGTATGTGATCACTAGGTAGATCATTTAATTAGGTCTGAGGACGAACTTGTTTCAACCAAAATCAACAACGATGTCGCAAGTACAATTCAACATTCTAGTATCCTATATTGCCCCATGTTGCTAAACGCCATGGGGTATGTGAGCCAGATGTTTCCTCAAAAACCAGCTCTTCTTCGGAAATACTGTCAGTTTCCGTAGCTTGAGATCCCATAGCTCTATCATCCTCCCAAACGTCTCACATTCTGCTTAATGATCCGTGTAAACTCGACTTAAGCTTATTTGCAAACTCCCTCTGTCTGAGACAAAACGGGCCTATCCAACGCCGACCGGCCGGCGTCTGACACTCTAGGTGGGGTAGGGAATCGGGACTCTTTAGATGCGGAGTAGCAATCAACGCCATACGCATACGCCTTAGCGTTGGTAAGTGGGGGACTCAACGTCAGCGCCATCGTTCGCAACGGCTCCAAGCTTGGCTGCGACTTCACATGCACTTAATAGCGTCGGGTTAGGAGAAAGAGGCTGGGAAGCTTTAGAGGTTCAGAGAGCTAGATATACTAGGCAGTTCGGATAGAGGAGGGGCAAGATGGAGGGTGGGATGGAGGGGCGAAAGGGTCAGCCCGCAGCAGGATGCAACCCTGCAACTCAAGGTCATTCGGACGGAACTTTCTTTGGTTGTTTGCATACCGGCCTGCTCATCGATACAGCGAACCCGGGTTCATCGTGTTTAATTCTGTTCTGGTCGTCGCCAACGGAGAAGACCAACACCATGCCATCCACGTCCTCGTGACGATACCGCCGCCGGGGATCTCGACCACGTCATCAGCGTGAGGCTCAGGCGCCTACCACTCACCGATCAAGTCCGATCAAGATAAGAGATCCACGACAAGCTGCCACCTCCAAAGGTATCTTCATCACCAAGCCTTGTAAGAAACAAGGCTGGGCGGGAACAAGTAAGCCCATACGAAACACCATGCCCTTCCCAGTCCTCTCCAAAGAACCCATCCCAGGCCTCTCCCTCTCGGCAGCAGGCCTCGTCGCCCTTGCAGACCTACAGACCATCGCCAACCGCACCGCGCTGACGGGCACGTCGTCGTGGTTCGACGCATTGGTCCTCGCGCCGGGATTGCACTATCAGCAAGCGGCCGATAGTGTCGCGGGGACCAGCGGTGCTGTCACGGCCCAGACATCCGCTGCGTTCGGCTACGGAAGTGCCGCCGCGGGAGGAGGGGGAGGAAACGGCGGTGCCGGCATCTTCGGCACGCAGGCACTACCCGGCGGACGGAAGAAGGACGTTAAAGTGACGAATCCGGGGATGCTGCTCTTCCTTTCACGGCTTGGGGTCCAGGAGGAGCGGGCGCGGGAGAAGGAGCTCAAGAGGAGGAAGCTAGCCGGCGGTGGTGGAGTCGAGGCCTTCGGGGCCGGAGGAGTAGGAGGCGGAGGAGGAAGCGGGGAAAAGATCATCACACTCGACGTCGGCACCTTAGCCACCAGCCGGAAACGGGGCCGAAGCCGGAGCCAAAACCGACGCGGCCGGGCTTTTGAGCACGATTCGGAGTGGGAGTTTGAGCGGGGCAGTCACTTGCTGTACCTTGCGAGTCCGGTTCTTACGTTTGCTGCGTTGACTATCATGATTTTACTAGCGGACTGTGAGTTTTCTGTTTCTTGGTCGTTTTTCCCACGTCTCCTCCCTTCTGCATGGTAACCCACTGCGATCGTTCGATTTCCACCGACCCCCTTGTTCACGATCTCTTCTCCCACAATCAATCTCAAACTAGATCTAGACGGTGGAGTGCCCTTCCGCGATGAAACTGACAAAAGATCAAGGGTGGGGTCTCGCATCGATCCTAGCACTCATCACATCCCGCCTCCTAAACATCTACATTATCAAACAACGCACCCCTCCTCCCCCGAGCCCAGCCCCGGCACCACCCACTCCATTCTTCACCAGCAACGGCAACGGCGGCATATCCATATCGTCTTTACCGCCAAAACTCACAGAATACCTCATCCCCCTAACCCCCTCCCTCAAAATCCGCATGCGCGGCCCCGCAGAAGACCTCGCCGCTTTAACAACAGATGCCTGGCTCCTCGCGAAGACGGCCGCGCAGGGGTATCTCGAGGCAACGGCCAAGCTGGCAGTGTACGTCGTCGCCATATTCAGCGGCAACGTCTCGCAGGCGGGGAATCTAGTGCTGCTTGTGCTGTTGCTGGGGAGCGCGGGCTTGTTGGGGCTGAGTAATGGGTGTATGAAGGGGGTGAGGGGGAAGGGGCGCGTGGCGAGAGTGTGGCATGGTGATGATGGTGATGG
This sequence comes from Colletotrichum acutatum, assembly GCF_030867785.1. Taxonomy (NCBI): domain Eukaryota; kingdom Fungi; phylum Ascomycota; class Sordariomycetes; order Glomerellales; family Glomerellaceae; genus Colletotrichum; species Colletotrichum acutatum. The sequence continues at coordinate 43,694 of NW_026849128.1, forward strand.
GCCTGGTGGTGGTAGACGTGGTGATGGTGCGGGAAGTGGGGGGCGGATTGGGAGAGGGGAGACGGGGAGGACGACCAGGCCACGCGGCGGGTGGAAGGGGGACAAGGAGGAGGGGGATGGGATTGGGGATCCGGATTGGGATTCACAGGTTGGGAGGGTTGTGAGGGATCCGTATCCTTTTGAAGGGAGTGTTGATTATTCATAGTATAGAGGGATGTGGTGAAGCTGAGGTTGATTTGAATCGTGGGTATATGTAAACGATGTCTGTTAGACGTAGTAAATTGTCATGGAGTTGGATTAATGACTTTAGGTAATGACGTATGTAGTTGTATACTAAGATACTTCCAATTCTGAATGTCTCTCATATACTAGAGAAGTGAGGCTGAGAGCGCTTAAGGACAGAATAGAATCTTGGCTACTGCTAGTACAGAGACTAGTATGCATCCCCATATCACGAGATTTCCAGAGGGACATTCTTCAAACTTCAGTAGTAGCCGCCGCCATGAACCCAAGAGGAAGATTTCTTCCCGAGGAGAATCGACAACAAAGGAGTCGGCATCCCATCCTCTCTCTCCAATAACCCCACTGTCCTCGGAAGCATCCTTCAACAGCATCACCACTCATTCGCATTACAGCCCATCACCCGCCGACTAGGATTCCTCCCCCTAACAACACGCACAAGAGACAGCCGCGAACTATCATCATCCCTCTCAGCGCACCTTCTCCTCCATTCCGTATTCGCCAAAATATCCCGCGCAACACCCCACCGCTCCAGCTCACAGGCGTCATTGAACTCCCGCTCCCGATGCTCCATAACGAAAGCAGGACACCCGGCCTCGACCAGTATCCTCACAGCCTCTTCATCGCGCATATCACGATCAGCCACAAACGCCTGTCGCTGCTGCTCCGTCATGCCATCAGGCAAGAGGCGGTAATTCGCCTGTAACGCGAAACCGAGCGCATTCACCAGCGTCTTTGCATTGTCTTCTAGGCGATCGCCTGGACCCAGGAGCAAATGCGGGCGAAAACCCTGCGCCCGAATCGGGTTGTGGGCGTCCATGGAGCTGTACGTCGTGCGGACCGCCGTGCGTCGGACGTCAGCGCCGCGGTCGAGTAACAGGCGAAGCATCGCAGTATCCCGGTTAAACGCCGCCCAATGAAGGGCAGTCAGACACGAGCCCGTAGGCTTGTTGTCAGTCATTCTGTTGACGGCGAGGGACTTTTCGATGCCGTCGTTGGCGTTGATATCCGCGCCGCGGTCCAGGGCGGCGATAATACCTTCACGAAGCCCTCGTATTGTGGAGAAGATGAGGATGTAGGAATACAACCCGCTCGGATCTGTCTGTGAGGTCGGGCTCATGCTTGCGTTTGTGCTACGGGAGGAGTTGCTGCGCGCATGGGACTCTAGCATGGGTGGGATCAACTCTCGGAGTCTGTCGTTGAGGAGGCCTAGGTAGAAAAGCTCTGCGAGGTCTGGCATGGTTGGCTTTTGTGCCTCGTCCGGTTTTTGGGCCTGGGCGGTGTTTGGGGTTGGTGATGGTAATACCGGCAGCCCCAGCCGCTGCAGCTCTGATGGCGACGGTCCGCCATTTCCCAGGTCTTGAAGATTACCGCGTTTAGCCTCCGGCTGGAGGAACTGCTCTATGATGACAAGCAGGACCTCCGCTGGCAGATTCTGGAAGCGGCTGCGCAGACAGCCGAGGCCGTTTGATGTTCGCCATGTTGGGCGATGGAGGAGATGGGAATCTTGTTGCTGCTCGTGTGTATTCGCCATTTCGGTCTATCCTGTCTTGTGTATCTGCAAAATAGTGGAGAGAAAGGTAAAGTGATAGTCTGTGATGCGGATGCGGTGGTTATGGGGGAAGAGTTGTCCGACTCCTTTGTTGAATTTTCCAAGTCTTACTTTGTGATCAACATCTCCTTTTCGGAGATGGGTACTGGAAGATCGAAATGGGGAAAAGTCAAACCTTTCGGAGATGCGGGCTCTTGGTGTATGATTATCTTGCAAGGTAAAGTAGGTGCTGTACCTTGGGGTCCTAACTGATTCACACACTTGAACAGTACTTCAAGACACAAGGGAGTCATCCTTGGGATCATTGGCGCTTAAGTGCTCGTAGTCGTCGCTGCCAGCGTCTATTTCGTTCATGGGCTCGTCGACGGACTCATGGGGGTTGTAGTCAAGCGAAAGGGGGAGAGGGGGGTCGTTGCTGGATGGAGACGTCGCGAAGAATTGCGCGAAACGTTGTCGAGAAGCAGGCAAGACTCAGTTTCTATTCAATACAAAACCTACCTTTGCAAACACCGCCTTTGCTCCTAGTTGATCCTTCTGTCACCAATCTGAGTCTTAAGATTAGTCCGTAGCAGAAGGTCAGATCACGGAACAACTATGCAAACAGTACAGACATATTAAAGCGTGTCCTCCGAATGAAGTTCTCCGGAATATGTTGTGGACCAAATCACTCACTCATGACATGCTCCCAACTCCGCGTTATCGACGTCACTTTATCTTGAAAATCAAATCAAGCAGAACGAGACGAGTGTGAAAGAGGCGTGTGGCCATGTGATTCCCTTCTACCAATTACCCGTTAAAAACACCATGCCGAACCCCCCCAGTAGGCTTTTTTGTCTTTTGTGACTGACCAACCCCCTTTTCTACTCCACGCTTGAACGACAAGAAATCAGGGTATATATACCAAATTCCAGAACAAGATTCGCGCGCTTCCCTGATCACCCTACCCACGAGCGCCTCATAACTACCCAGTACGCCTCAAGTCCGCTGATAAGAAAACAAAAAAAACACAAAAACAAAACAAAACTCTAATGGTATAGTGAAGATGATAAAAATTGTTGTTACAAAGACCGATCATTCGTCGTGCTCGGCGACTCCTCGCAGCACTTGACAATCTCGCACAGAGATCGCATGACGAGCGGATCAACCTCGTTGATCAGGTCACCTCCCACCATGGACCTGCCGGATCCCCCGGCGCGCAACGTCGTCACCAAGTGCGCGATACACCGCGACAGTCCCTGCTGCAGCTCCCGAAGGGGGACATCAGAGACCGCAGCCGGGTGTGCCGCCGGCGTCATTGTTGGCACAGCAGCAGCAGCAGCAGCCGGCGTTGGAATCTGACTCTGTCGTGACGCCGAGCAGGTTCGGAGGCCGAGAAACATGCTGGATCGCTTCCGCAAGGGCTTTGGCGGCGGTGGCGATGTCGTCATGTCCTGCATCCCTTGCATGCCCTGAAGGCCGAGTAAGGTGGCGGCCTTTTTGGGGATAGAATCGTCCGTGATAATGCTGCTGCTGCTGGGGCTAGCAGGTGTGGGTGGTCTCGGCTGCGACTGTGTCGTACTGTTCTGAACCATGGGCGCGAGGTAGTTGTACGCGACAATGTGGGCGTAGAGGGCGTCACAGAGCCAATCTGACCCTTGGGGGAAGACGCTGCGAATCCGGGACCACTGGGGTGGAGCAGCGAGGGTAGCCATTGACGGCGATAGCGAGGCAGAGGAGGGGAGATCGAGGTTGGAGGAGGATGCGCCGCGGGAGCAGCAGCGGCGGTTGAGATTGGAGGTGCGGCGGGAGCTGAGCCAGCGCCAGCGTTTCGGGGACGCGGGTGGGGTGTCTGGGCGGAGAGTTTCCGGAGCGGCTGGTTGTCTGACCTTGCGGGAGTAGCTACGGATCGTCTCGATGGAAAGGCTGGAGCAGAGGAGCGTTGTCTCGGGGAAGCATGTCACGGAGACGCGCAACGATTCCATCACGTTGGGAGGAAGGGGAATACGGCGGCTTTGGTCGTCCGAGGGAGGAGGTGGGATGTCGATCGGGTCCTCGAGCCAGGTATAGGATGTGCTGAGAGACGACGCAGGCCGAGACCTTGTTTGAGCCTGGGATCGAGGACGAGGAGTCGGGGTGGTGTATGCTCTTGAAGGACCAGCGGCGCCGGAGCGGGAGGTCGGACGCGGTGTCACGAGTAAAGGGGAAGCCAGGCCCTGACGAGGAGTTGGCGTTGGCGTGTCATGCGCATCGAGGTAACGGAACCATGGCTCCAGTTCCTCTTTGAGATCGGAGATAATAGAGCTACGATCCGTTCCCGGCGCGACGATGTGATCGGGTTGCACATGTCGCGAAGACGCATGCGAACGCGATCGAGAACGAGTAGAGATGGCCTTGCGGGCGTCATCGGTGAATGAGACGCGATGTTTTAGCGATGAGCAACGCGTGGGCACGGCGATGTCGACGGAGTGAAGTGAGTGAACCGAATGGATCGAATGACGGTTCTGCTCCTTGGCGGCAGCAGCCACGGCCGCCGCCGTAGGGTCTAGATGGAGACTCCGGGCCCGGCTGGTGGGCCGGGTGTAACCCTCAAACGGGTTGGACAGCCGGCGCGTAGTGGCTGCGGCACTGGCGCTCTTGGCCCGGGGCGGTGATTCGTTGATGGACCGGTCGCCTAGTCGGGATAGCGGCCGCACCGGCTTGATGGGTGTCAAAACGGGCGATTGGACTAGGCTCTTGCCGAGCTCGGGATGATCCGCCGGCGCGTCTGGCTCAAAGTCCATCCAGCTCTCCAAGCTTCCGTCTGCTTCGCCTCCGAAGGAGACGACTCGTTTTTGTGATGAAGATGACGCGACCACGGGCTGGCTCGAGGCCGAAATGGTGGTGTCTGCAGTGAGAACAGAATGTTGGCGGATGTGCGGTGACTCCGCAGCGTCGTCTTCGCCGTCGAGGTCACCCCCGGTCATGCTAAAGGAGTCACCGCTTGAGCTTGAAGCGGCGTCTGAAATGTCATGATGGCTCGCATCGCTGGCCGAGCTCTTCTCGTCGATAGCACCCAGAGGCTGGAACTGAGCTATCCCATTGGGATGGCATGGTGCGCCAAGGACTGTAGGAGGTTCGGCGGTGTCGTGCCAGTCATCTTCATCTGAGGCGAGAGCAGGCGAGGGCGCGCCGGCAGTCATGTTCTTGGCGGCGAAGATGAGGGCAGAGAACTCAAGGTCCTGAGCCAGCAGCTCCGGCAGGTTGCAGTCCATGGTTGGTTCCGCGGCTTCGGCCATGACGCCGGCTCGGATGCATAAACACTCGGGATGGTATCCGTAGGAAAGGTCGGTATGCGGCTGGGAAGGCGGGTGATGACTATGGTGATGGTGGTGTGGTTGAAACTGGGTTGGCAGCGGCGACGAGACAGGACGACAGATGATCGGCTGCGGGCTGAAGATGGAGCTAGAGCTAGAGCTAGATCTGGAACTCGAACCGCAGTTGGAGCTGGCGTTGGAGCTGTTGCTGGAGCTGGAGGGCAGGGTCAGTGGCAAGAGGTTTTTCATGCTCCGGACGGAGCGTCCTCGCCCCAGAACCGGCGGACGGGATGTTTTAAAGGTTGTTGGAGAGATGTTCCTTGCAGGGAGGGCCTCGGTCGCGTGTGGGGCAGGGAAGGGAGCTGGAACGTCTAACACGAACATGGGGTGCATGCCACATGGGTTGATGCTCATGCCATTGGGCGAGTCTCTGAGAGAAAAGGGGAGAAACTCCAAGAGCCAGGGGTGGTCGTCGCTCATGAGGATGCTGGCCGCTTGGGAGCTGCTCAGCCTTTAAGCTGCCAGGGCTGACGACAGGGAAGGGGATGGGGATGGGCCACGGGCGACGGGCGTGTAGCCGTGTGTATGTACCACAATGCTCCAGCGACGATGGACACCCGACTGCTCACGTCTGTGGGCAATGGGCAGAGACGACGGAGCAGCAGGGCAGAAGAAGGGACTGTCGCTAGTAGGGATCCGAGGAAGGACCTTGTTGTTCGATTTCCACTGCTTCTATCCTGCTTCTGCTTCCTTACCTATGAGGAGGGGCCTAAGGGGGGAGGTATCTGTACGGTACGATGTAGTGTATCTCAATGTTGCGTATACAAAAGCCGAAAGGACGATTGTGTGGTCGGATCCGGGATCCCCAAAGAGGACACCCTGTGACCGTTGGAGAGAAGTGGAAGAGTGAAAGAGGGCCCACGACGTGACGAGGGAGATGAGATGGGAAGGGGGGTGTGGCGGCAGAGAGCTCCGTCTCCGAATACCTCGAGGGATCGAGAATGAGAAAGATTGCTTCCAAGAGATTGCCAGAAGGGAAAGCTGCGTCTGCCGTGACACCTCGAGGGTCACAACAACAACAACAACAATCAATATAGGTGCGATACACGTCGCCGGGCTTGCTGCACCATCTCAGACAACTGACACGGAGGGAGACTTTAAGTATTCTATAGACCGTAGGTCCGTCGGAAAGACAAGAATGTTGACGGCCATTGTTAGTTGTGAGAGTGAGACACAGATTCGCCAGGCATGGTCCTTCTCGCCCTTGCGTCGTCCGCACCTCAACTGTGCATGCATAGTCTGTACGGAGTGGTAGACAAGGCCGTCCCTTGGCTTTGGCGTTCTTTTGTTTTCACTTCCGGGGCATGCAGAGTCTGCGCGAACCACAGCATAGGTACTGCTCGTGCCGTCCACTCTGCGTCCCCAGTACTGCGTGATACCTTACCATTCTCGCGAGGCCGTTGCGATTTGCGAACCAGTGAGGGAACCAGTCCAGCGGGACTCCGGAGCTCACGGGATGGAGACACCTAGAATGGCCGGGTCAGGGGCAGCAAGCCTCTTAGCGTTGACTGTTGAGAAGCGAGTAGCAAACGGCAAGCATCGCGTCCCCGATTTTCGGTCCACCAAAGGAACAATTATAACTCGGGTATCCGTACGAAGTACTGAATATACATAGAGTATCCGTAGCCTGTGCTTCGTACCCGTATCATCGGACTGTCGAACAGTCGACGACCCAAAAAAAAAAAAAAAAAAAAAAAAAAAAGGAAGAAGAAGCAATGTGGGCGGATGTGGGCGAGGGGTCTCTTGTGCCTTCAATAATGCTACGCTGGTAGTGGGCTCTCTGTGCATATCTGCGCTGCATACGGCAGTTCGCTGCCACACGGTTGCAGAAGCAATATTGGTCTTATTTGGCGTCGAAGCTTGGAAGGTGGGCTGGCGTCTGGTTCTGTCTGAAGCATGCTCTTCGCCTGTGAACTGTCATTAATTGTCCCGACCCAAGTGCGTGTTCATGACACATGGCCGTGTCCACCGTGACCTGTACGATGGAGGCTTAAACGGCTGCGAGATGGAGGTTGAAAGAGTTTTCTCCTCGAACGAGTTGTCACCTCCGCGAATAATATCCACCACGTTGCACTGGGGTTTCCGCAATCAAATATTGGTGAAGCATGACACAAAGGAATCGATCACAAAATCGAGTTCCGAGGGATCGAAGCGAAGGGTCCGCGAAAGAACAGACTGGACTCCAAAAAAACTGTCCAACAACCAGAGACCAACGACCAACGCGGCGGATCAGATCCCTGACAGGCCGCAGCGAAGCCCCATCGCGTATTCCATGTTAGTGCCACCGGCCCAGGGCGGCCGAGGCGTCTGTGTTGCTGCGTCTGCAGCCTGCATCTTGTATCCGTACGCAGTACCCGCTAGTGTTGGCAGGCCTTGTGCGGCGGCAAGCACACGATCGTCGCGAGTACAGCAGCTTGCAAAGCAAACTGTAGCACAAGAGGTCCTGCCATCTGCCTGCAAAGCTTGCAGTTCTGTTTCTTCTGCCATTGTCATTTCCTCTCATGACAGTATCGGTGACCGTCAAGTCTCAAGAAGTGATCTCTGCGGCAGATGGCAGCTTTCTGTCTCGGCACTGCTTGTCTGGATTTGTGCCATGTGTGTCTTTGGCGTGCTCATGTTTTTGTATGTGGACTGGATATGTGGATTATGTATCCGCACTCCGTACGGTACGTTGTGTGTGTGGCAACTTGGATCGAGGTGTGCGAGGGTCGTCTCTCGGCTCTCCCTTTTTTTTTGTCCCCTTCCGGATTGACTGGCCCTGCCGAGATCAACAGGAGATTGAGGGGCGGCGCAGCAAACCAGCAGAGAGTTCAACCGTGATAGGATAACGGGAGGGTCAAGTCCCTGGCATCGTGCTGTATAAACCAGGTAGACCGGCGATCTGGTTCCCTCGCCGCGCGCTCGGATGTCTGAGAGTTGGGGTAAATGAACATCGCAGTGTCGACCTTGGCTCAATTGATTCATTCTGAAGGATCATCAGCGGAATACCTTCTGCCGCCGGTCAGTCTGACGGTCTGTACGAAGTACGTATTTCTTGTTTCCTCATCATTGATGGCGTAAAATTGAATGGTCGCATCGCATGCCATCTGCCGTCTTCGCAGGTCGCATGCGTCGCGCTCTCTGCACCATGTTGCAATTTGTCGACGCACCCTATGCTTGCTGCTCCTCCGGCTCTTGAGCAGACAGGGCCCCAGCAGGTCATCATTGGATTAAAATGCAACGTCGATTCGTACCCTCCCCCGGCTGTTCAGGGCAACGTGCAAGGGTTAGAGTCTGCATGGACCAGGGCATGTAAGCCCAGCAAGCTGTCCCTGGGCATACTTGAAATTGACGGCCCAGAGCCAACCAACTTGAGAGATCGCGACTACGTACGCGTTTCTGGATGGAGCAGTCGAAGAGTCGAAGGGCGGCTGGCAATCTTGTGACGGGTTGATGACCTGCTTTGGTCAATTGTCATCTACCAGACGAGAGGATCGTGAGGGACGCAATGGGTCCGCAGGCTCCCTTGCCCTCGTCTCGTCTCAAATCCCAGAAGGGGCGCCATTGCTGGTGTCGTCGCCGTATCAAGCGAGGCATGTGAGGTACTCTGCAGATTACCGGCATATTGAATCAGTGAATCAGGACCGAGCACAGGTATTCGTACGTGCAAGGCCACGGCGGAAAGCTTAGGTGTCCGTATTAGATTGCGGGATGCCTCGATCCCCAACTGTCAAGTCCCAAGCGGCAGCAACTTGCAGGCCTTCTGTTGTCGAGCTGCAGATGAATTGTGATTGTATCATGGATGCAGATGGCAGATGCAGCCGGGGCGTCACGTCAGACGGATGCCCGAGACCCAGAGTACAAAGCTGACTAGATAGCCGGCGATCTTTTGATGAAAAAGAAAGGCCTGGCGTGTGGCGGTGAGTGATACGAACAGGAGGCGACTGAGGCAGTATTGAGCATGTAAGACAACAGGAAGCTCAAACTTCAGAGTCTTGCTTCGTTGGCGGCTTGTGAAAGCAAAGGATTGTCTAGATTCCCCGCAAGAAACCAAGGTTGAACGGTGGAACTGGCAGAGATTGGCGAATCAAGACAACAGAGTGTGGAGTCTGAGACGGGCTTCGTGGCGTGCGCTAGAGATGCGGAAGGAGAGACATGTCTTGTGAAAAAACATGGCATGGAGAGGATTGGTGATGAGGTTGAAGTGGTGTCGTTTGATGGTTGGCGATGTTGCAAACTCACAACGTGCAGGAAGTAAGGGAGCTCCAGCCTAGCTGCACCTGCCAAGTTGAAGCCGCTGCCCCGTGCGCTCCTTCCCTCCTATAAGCCAGACCGCGTGGAGACCGTTGTTAGTGTTTCTAGGGAGAAGATTGAGCGCTCTAAGAGCTCCTTCTCTGCTGTAAGGGCGAATTAGTGGCTGAATTATAGGCAAGCTACAGGTCAAACCCCTCCGTGGCGCCTGCGCGAGACAACGTCTGGCGGCCATCGGCTGTTAGCGCGTTTTCTAGCTGCCCTATTCGCATTATCAACTGCACTGCATGACTGCCAATAGGCCCTTGGCGACCTGAACCCAGGGGGCCGCTTCCGTGGTGGGGCCGTCTCTCGATCACTATCGATAACGTACCTCGGGAAAAGTGGATTCGAATTTTTTCATCGTCCTTCTCAATGTGACATGCAGCCGGGTCTTCAGCCTCATCACACCTCACCTTCAACCTCACTATCAAACCTTTCCAAGCCTTATTCTTGGCTTTTCCAGTCTCAACGCCACAAGCACACCAGTGTGTCATAGACGACTCGAAGAAGGAAACATTGCTTGGTGCTAACGCCAGCCATTGGTCCTGTGCTCTCGCTCCCGCCCTAGCTCTTGCTCTGCCTCTCGTGTTCGTACTTTGGAAACCTGGAGAGATCTGAGTCCAGTATCGAGCTCTTCAACGTGGTTTCCAAGACTCGATACCCTACCTACTTTGCCTCGACAGATCGACGCCACGCCCATCTCGCAACCTCGTGGCACTGATTCACTTCCCGAGCACGAGGATAGAGTCTTGTTCACCTCGTGGCTCTAGGCATCGTCGGCTTCTATTCTCGAACCCTGCCGTCGACTCGCCTGGTCTCCTTCACCCCTTGCGTTCTCGCACCCGAGCATCCGGAGTCAGAGCCGCTCTCGGATAATCTCTGCAGTCTCGGATTCCGACGAGCCCGTGGCCTATTCGGCCTTTACCACCCTTTCCGGGTACCGCCTCTCTGTCACTCACCCCTCCACCATGTTATCGGAAGAATTCTACTCTTGTATTTGCGGCCCGCCTATTGCGGCAAACACGGCCGTATCCAAAGATATCGGCATCTACGCCCATACTCTTAGCCCCAGCTACACCGTCAAGTCAACTCTCAAAAGAAGTGCTACACCAGCCCACTGCTTAGCTGTCAGTGACTCGCATGTCTTTGCCGCCCAGCACGAAAAGTCCCAGGTCCACGTATACTCGAGATCGCGGGGCATCCAAGAAACAGTCGTTACCTTTCCAGAACGGATTCGGAGCTTGGCGTTGATTGACGATGTCTTGGCGTTAGGCACCTCCGAGGGCAGGCTAATCTTGTGGGAGGTAAACATTTCCTGTTCCCGGATGCAATTCCAAACGTCTTGTTGTGGCTAACGAAACAACAGACATGCACTGGTCGCCAGCTGATCACACCACCTTGCCACGTCCAAGCCGTTTCGTGTCTGGCTGTCACGCCCTATCACATCCTCACAGGCTCTGAAGACTCTAACATTCACGTTTGGACAATCTCCCGTCTGCTAGAGCTGGATGCCTCAGTGGAGGGCGAGCCGGACCGTACGCTCTCCAACCACAGGGCCGCCATCACATCGATCGCTGTCAGTGGTAGTGTCAACCCGGAAACCAACATCTGCGTCTCCTCCAGCAAAGACAAGACCTGCATCATCTGGAACTATCAAACGGGCGATGTTCTGCGTACACTGTTGTTCCCCACGGCTCCGCTGTGCGTTTCCATGGATCCCTGTGGTCGTGCCGTCTTCGTTTCATCTGAGGACAGGGCTCTCTACCTCGTAGAGCTCTTCGGTGAGAAGCCGCTCATTGGTCCGAATAGCACTGAATCATCGTCGACTGTCGTTCAAGTCAATTCACCGATTGGAGTTGCTGATGAAGATGCTGGCTCGGCTTTGTGCTTGGCGCCAAACCATGATGGCACAACAATCTTATCCGGTCATGTAAAAGGCAAAATCTTGCAATGGCAGCTGGCCGAAAACGGTCACCCCACAGAGTTGACAGACCTCAACGCCTCTGTGACGAACTTGGTGTTTCCGCCGTTGCTGCAAACACCTCGACCCACAAAAGCTGTTGCAGTTGTCAAGCCCACTCAGACCGAGCGGCAATTCACCTTCACATCTCAACTAAACACAAGTCTCGAACAAGAGACGAGATTCGGCAAGATGCTCAATGGCTTTGGCTTGCCTGATGATGCGCTTGAGGCCGCCATTCTTTCGTTCCAGGAGTCTCATGCACAACAATGTGCCACGGATGATGAGGCTCAGCAAGAGACTGAAGAGTTGTGGGATATTATCAACGAGCAACGGGCGCTATACAAGCTGACTATGCAGCCGTACCAAGAAGCCAAATCATCTCATACCTGAGAGCGTTTCATCTTTCCTTCACCCAAAACCAGACGGCGGCTCGAGCCTTCAATTGACCTTATCCAAACTTTTTTTACTCTCATTCAATTCTCCTTGTCTTCGCCTCTCGAGTCATTTGAGGAATTGCATCGGAACCAAATCCATCTTGAGCAGAAGAATCCGTGAAAGCTTGATGATTCGTCTCGCATGACCAGCACGAATCGGCCGCGAATCATCTTTGTTTAGCAAACGCCTAGAACCCGTCCTGCTGGGGTGGTCCGGACCTATATGAGACGATTGTTTGGGGGTACCTCGCGCCTCAAAGCTTAACCTTCGGCTATCGGCCTGTTGTTGATCAATCTTTCACACGACTTCCCGATATGAGGCCAGCCTGGCGAGCCGCGAAGAGATTCCTCGAACCGGGGTCCGGGGGGGTAAGAAACTGCACTTGTCAGAGGTGTTCCCATCTTTGCCACAGGATCCCATGCGCTCAGGCTGCCGTTCACCCAAGTGTTCGTTTTGGGTTGTCACCACCAGACAAACAGCCCACAGGATCCCATTGAAACCGGTTTCGCATTCGTCAGGTCTGGAGCTGCTACCTTGCGTCAGTGGGGTTCGTCATGACTGGACGACAGCTACTAAAATATCAACAAATAGCCAGCCTTGTCGCTCGGTTCTTCTGACTTAGGTTCGACTCGTTGTGTGAAGTGAGAGAGTAGAGAGGAAGACGTTTGACGACGAAAACGGCCCGAAGATACACGATGAAGCTGAGCGCTGTAGCCACCCTCTTCACCGCCCTTGCGGCGGTGACCATTGCAAACCCGGTGACACGGTCGCACAGCCACGTCGTGCACGAGGAGAGGCATCCCGCGCGCAGAGAATGGGTCAAGAACCACAAACTACACACTATGGCCAGGCTGCCAGTACGGATTGGTCTTGCTCAGTCAAACCTTCACCGCGCAAACGAGTTCATGAACGATGTGGCACACCCCGACTCGCCCAACTACGGCAAACATTGGACCCATGATGAAATTGCCGAAATGTTTGCACCGAAGCAAGAGTCCATTGCTCTGGTCATGCAGTGGCTTGAGAGCGAGGGCATCCACCGGAGTCGTGTCGAGCTCACAAGAGGTCGCAGCTGGATCCAGTTCAACGGGACAGTAGGCGAGATAGAGCGGCTCTTGAAGACCGAGTACCACATGTACAAGCACGAACAAGGTCACAAGCACGTGGCTTGCGACAAGTACCACGTTCCGGAGCATTTGGTTGAGCATATCGACATGATCACGCCGACGGTCCACTTTGATCAACGCATCGGAGAACAAAGGAAGAACACCAAGCATGATCTGGAAGAGCACCACATCGAAGAGCTCAAGAAGCGGCAACTCAGGAAGCGTGAGCTCGCCAAGCGAGATGTTGCTACTGGCGGCAAGAACCCGGCCATTCAGGGCAGCCCGGACAGCGGCTTCGGACCTAAGCAAGGCGCGGTTGTCATGAACGCCCTCATGGATCTCAACCAGTGCGACTCCATGATCACTCCGGACTGCCTGCGGGCGCTCTACGCAACCCCTCCCGGATCGCTAAAGTCGTCCAACAACACCCTCGGCATCGTCGAGTACACGCCGCAAGCTTTCCTCCAGTCGGATCTGGACATGTACTTCAACGAGTTTGAGCCTCGTGCGAAGGGTCAGGGCCCAATCGTCAGCCTCGTCGGAAACGCCGTGGTACAGACTACAAACCAGAGCTTCCGCTTCAATGGCGAGTCTGCGCTCGATCTTGAGTTCGCCATGGCCATGATTCACCCTCAAACGACAACTCTGTACCAAGTCGGTGACCTCAACCAGGGTGCCAGCTTCAACAACTTCCTCGATGCCATTGACGGCAGCTACTGCACCTTCCAAGGAGGCGGTTCCAAGGACCCCAACATTGACGGACAATACAGCCAAAAGGTCTGCGGCTCCGTCCCTATGGTTAACGTCATCTCCACAAGTTACGGCTTCAACGAGGCAGATCTCGGCAAAAAGTACGTCGAGCGTCAGTGTGCCGAGTATATGAAGCTCGGCCTGGCTGGCGTCACAGTACTCTACTCTTCCGGTGACTCCGGTGTTGCTGGTAACGGCAAGCAGTGCATCGACACCCAGACTGGTGCGTACAATGAGGGCCAGCAGGGTATCTTCAATCCTTCTTTCCCTGGCGGCTGCCCTTGGGTCACCTCCGTAGGTGCTACTCAGATTTTGGAGGGATCGACAGTCCACACCCCTGAGAGCGCTTGCCAAAAGGCTATCTTCTCTGGCGGAGGTTTCTCCAACGTCTTTGCGATTCCCGACTACCAAAAGAAAATGATGGAGCAGTACTACGCTAAGAACGCGCCGCCGTATGGCGCAGATCGGTACAACAACTCCAAGACGGTACGAGGTTTCCCGGACATTGCTGCCAATGGCGCCAACTATGTCACTGCCGTCAATGGCAAGTTCTCGCTCTCTTTCGGCACCTCAGGTGAGTTGTTTAACTATTGAATCCAACGTCTGGTCGGTAAGAACTAACACATTCGCAGCATCGGCGCCTGTTGTGGGATCAATCGTCAACATGATTAACGAGAAGCGTATTGAGGCGGGCAAGAAGCCCGTCGGCTTTATCAACCCGACGCTCTACGCCCACCCTGAGATTCTCAACGATGTGACCAATGGCGACAACCCAGGTTGCGGTACCAAGGGCTTCTCTGCCGTGGCAGGATGGGATCCCGTCACCGGCATGGGGTAAGCAAAGCACTTCCTTCTCTGATTGAGACTCTGTAGAGCAAAGACTTACAACGCATCCTAGAACACCTAATTATCCTGAGATGGAGAAGCTATTCATGAGCCTACCCTAATTGCAAAATAATGGCCGCGCCATAGTAGTGGCGTCTGGCGTCGCAAAGAACATACACACCACACACACACAATGTCACATATATAGTGCTCATTAAGAGGCATATATTAAAGACGCGGGACATTCCTTTCTTGCCCAACCCCCTTTTTGTGGCCGCGCAGTGTAGAACTGGTCAGCTGCAGGGTCAGGATACCAGGAATGAGGGGGTAAGGCATTGTAGATTATAAGCATTAATAGAGGTACTTTACAACGATATCTGCAAAGGGCGTTTTAAGTGTCTGCGGTGAAGGTCCTGTCTTAGTGCAAAATGGGATACACTACGAATAGCCAGATTTGAATTCATTCTGTAACGGTAACCTTCAGATTGATCATGAGGTGCTTTGTTATGGATGGATACACTAGAGTAAGTGGTGATTAATTGCAGACGTTGCGTCTACGCCCACTTTGGCGGTTGACAAAAACCAGAGGTACGAGGCGAGATCGGCCATCCGGCACATTGGGGGTGGGCGGATTAGTAAAATGCCGCGCCCCGAAAGGGCCGCTAAGCTAAACGCCGAGCGGGAGGAGAGAAACCGCGTTTGCATCATAGGTCCGTTGTCTGCCCCGAAACCTCGAGAAATAATTCCCATCTGCGCCTTTCCACTGCCGAGTGCTATCTTTTTCGCAACCGCACCTCACGACGGCACCCCCCCCCCCCGCAGAAACATCCACGAATATCTCAAAGCCAACCCAATAGGCTCTGTTTTTCTCCTTGCCGGGTAACGCACGCATTTACACGAAAAGCGCAATCACGATGGCGACGGCGATACAAGCTCTCAAGGGCGATGCGCCGCAGCAGGCTCGGTCTTTGGTACGTAGAAACGACGGGACATATGCTCCCACGATCCCTTCCGATTGCATGCATGCTGTTGTTTCTGTTATCCATCTCGAACTAAATATCCAACCGCCAAGCCTTTTTTTTCCTTCCCGAAGCGCCTAGAAGAAGAGCTTTTGCTAACATCATTTCTTGCGAAAATCTCTAGTACCGCCAGCTTTTGAAGACGGGCGACCAGTTTGCGGCGTACAACTTTCGCGAGTACGCGAAGCGGCGGACGAGGGATGCCTTCAGGGAGCACCAAAGAGTCGAGGATCCGCGGCAGGTGCAGGAGTTGATTCAGAAGGGAATTAAGGAGCTTGAGAAGCTCAAGGTTAGTCGACTCTGTTCTTCGGGCTTTTCGCTCTCCGACACTCGACACTCCACGAAGGCCACCCTGTAGTTCCTGTCGAGAAAGCCTTCTTTGCGCGACGACTGGGGATGGGGAGTAGGGAGACGGGAGCGCCCGGAGGTAACAGAGAACAAAGTATTGGGGGCTAACACTATGGCAACAGAGGCAAACAGTCGTCAACCAGTTCTTCCAATTTGATCGGTTAGTGGTTGAGGGCGGCGCCGCTGGCAAGCAAAAGGGCAACAAGGGCGGTATTGTCAGACAAACGGAGCATGGGTGAGTTCCTCCTCTACATCGCAGTGGACAATAATAGCTAGGATGATGAGAAGCTGACTTTTCCATGCCCTACAGCTTCGACTAAACAGCCTAACTCCTAAGAGTGTGGAGCGGGAGCCCAATTTAATAACGTCGCGAGCTCAACGAAACCACGGCTCGGGATCTATTTCTGTATTATATACTCAAACGGGGAGTCGGAAGACAAGAAAACAACCGGCGGAGGGCTCGGGGTGTATGACCATCAAAAGGGGGCGAGGAGGAGTCAAGAATATTCTCTCAACTTTTATGAAAGAAAGGGGGAGGGACCCGGCGCGGCGGCAATTACTCCCTAAATGAAAAGCACTCCTCTCTGGAGTGTTGTCTTCTTCTGTTTTTAAACCTCCAACAAGGGCTTTTTGGAGCATATAGACATGGCAATGGCGTTTCTATGACTGGTGCCTTCTGCTCTTGCGGGACTGTGGATTGCGAGATAGCCAGGGTGCTCTTTGTTATGTACGAATGATGAGAGCGACCTCATCAGGAGTTTGCGATTACTGTCAACCAAGTAAGCCGGCCATTCGACTCCTCTTCGAGTGCTATCGAGGTCGGGTTCTCCCTAGCTTCGCAAACGGCTGCGGGAGTATACTTTGATAGGAATTGACAGACCACGCTCCACTCACCATACAAAGATGTCGTTTGAAGTAGCTTTGAAAGGTGAGATGAATATATCGAAGAAGCAAGCTGAAAGAAATTATTGCTATTGTTTTCTTGATTACTTATGGTACAGGTTCTTGTTGAAGTCCACACCGAGGCGTCACCGACCAACTCTCGGTGTACTCCGTGCAGCTGACTAAGCACTTCTGTCCTCGCGCTTGCCACCTTTAGAGTTCGCGACGAGGCTGCGTCTCTGGGTGGAGCCAATCCATGGCAGTCTACAGCGACAGTAGCTCAATCATCAGCGAAACAACATAGCGTCCGCGCACGTCGCATCAATTATTTGCAACTTGAGGTGCACACTGCATTCCCTTCATAGCTGTTAGTCTGCGCCCTCGAGGTCATTGTTATTTCGAGCCCAGAGTTTGTGGGACAATTGTCGCGGATCGACCAGACCTTCGTCGCTGCGCGCGCGACCCTGCATCAACTTGAATTGGACCAGCTTCGAACCCCTCTTGGATACTGTGACCGCGTCCGTTGCTTCGGATTCACGTTTTCACAATGGCGCCAGGAGTAAGTTCTCTCAAGTGAACATTTGGATTCAAATCGATTTCGCCTTGCGACTAGTGGCAAGCAAGTCTAACCAAAATGACCTCGGTAGACTCGACGCGCGAACCGTAGCGGATACACCGAACACGATGACTTTGAAGGTCTTCCCGTGCGCCAATGGCGCCAGGAATGGGTGAGCGTCGAGCCCCCAGTGCCCGCCGAGACGACGCAGAAGAACGATATCTGGGACGTCGAACTCCCCTGGGGCATGCCCAAGGACGCGGGTCTCCTGCCCCAGCACAGCCAAGACCTCCTCCGCGCCGCGCGATCGGGCGTCCTCTACAAGAGGCCCGCGCCGACCGAGGAGGAAGAGGCCGACGCCGACGCCGTCCCCGATAAGCCGGAGAAGAAGGAGGACGAGACGGAGACAAAGGGCTTCCAGATCAAGGTGTGGAAGCAGATCAATCGCAACTCGGAGGGGTCCCCAGTCTCGCACCTGGCGAAGCGCAGGAAGGGTACCGTCACCATCTCGTCCAAGACGGTCTCGAGCCAGGTTCCCGGCGCGACGGTGACCAAGGCTACTGTGCGACGAGTCGATGCCGCAGGAAACCCGTATACGCAGGAGATTACGCTACAGGAGGGCCAGGCGGTCGAGGGCGAGATCATTTCGACGACGGTCGTGGCCGTCGCGGCCGTCGATCCCGCGCAGCAAGCGCCGCAGCGCGTCCGGCGACCACCACCGCCTAAGAAGAAGAACAAGCCTGGTCCAGGACGCGGCCGCAAGAAGAAGATCTTGCCTTTGCCCGCACCGGTTGCTGCGCCTCCAGTGGAAGGTGCTCCTGCAGCTCCCAAAGTCGAGGGAGCGGATGGAGCAGACCCTGTAAGTTTACCAGATTCCCTTTACTGAGAGCATGTGACTGATTGGCTTTTAGGCTGTCAAGCAAGAGCGGGAGGACTCGAACAACCCCGATAGCGAAATGGCTGACAATGACGACGACGAGGGCGACGACGACGATGGTGATGATGGCGATGACGGCGACGAGGAGCAGCGCGACGGCGAGAACACGGATAGTCAAGATCAGGAGATGACCGACGCTTCTCCATCTGTGCCCACACCGACTGTCGACACAACAGCGGAACTGACCGACCCCGAATCACCCGTACCAAAGCGCGCTGCGCCAATGGCAAATTCCATCAACCTCGCGCCTCCCAACATGCACCTGGCAAACTCCTCACCCAAGGGCAGCCCTCTCAAGAATGTGGTCTTGCCATCCCCCACGGAACCACCAGCCCAGTTTTCATCCATTTCGGAAGCATTAGTGCCCCCAGTGGAGCCAAAGAGCGAGCCTGTGCAGGCTGACAAGCCCATGGGAGAGGGACCTGAGCCCACGAAGGAGCCCTCACCTCAGCCGCCCAATGACTCGTTGGATTCGCTTCTGCCTGATCAGCTACCTCCTGCCGAGACTTCAGCGGAACTTCACGATGCATCGACAGCACTCCCGCCTGCCGAAAAGGTGGGCGACATCGTCTCCCCCATGGCCGAGACAAGATCAACCTTTTCGTTGGCGACGACTGCAGAGACCGATGCTTCGGGTACCAGGTTAGAAAGCGGCGATCAAACCGTGGCCTCGAACGATGCTGCACAAGACTCGATGATGCTAGACGCTCCCGAGGAACGTCAGCCCTCTCCGGTCCCCGATGCTCCCAAGGCCCCTGAGATTCCGGGCCTTTCTGAAGCTCTTTCAACCTCGGAGGCACCGCAACCTCCTGCAGAGGAGCCAGCACCCCTCGCTATGGAGGACATATCGGAGAAGAAGGAAGACAGTCCCCTGGTTCCGCCAGCTAGCGCTGAAACTTCCGTTCCGGTTACTGAGGTTGAGCCTGCGGCACCTGTGGTTGAGGAGATGCCACTTGCGCCCCCAATGCCTGAGCAACCCACAGAAGCCGTCGCGTCACCGGTAAAGTCTCCGATCAAATCGCCATTGAGATCGCCTGCGATTCCGGCAGCGGAGTCATCAGTCAAATCACCCGCTCCCGCGTTGGAACCCCCAGCTCCTTTGGAGCCTCCTATTGTGGAACCTGCCGACATCCCACCGGAGATTCCAATTGAAGTACCCGTCGAAGCAGTCGCCGAGGAGCCAGCCGCCTTTCCGCCGCCAGCACCCATCGAGCCTCCAATCGAGCCTTCCGTAGCACCGTTGGCGGAGATTCCGGTTGAGATTCCAGTCGAGGCCTCTGCGGACATTGCAATGGAGGAAGCACCCGTCAAGATTCCTGCAGAGAAACCCCTTGAGGCACCAGTCGAAGTTCCAGCCGTCGAGATCCCCACCGCCGAACCGGAGTCGGTCCCGCCAGCGCCTGCCGAAGTTCCCATGGTGCCAGAAGATGACGGCCCTGATCTGCTCGCCGGTTTGGAGACGGAGCTGGATCGCCAAGCCGAGATTAGCAAGTCCCCACTCCCCGAACCGCCTGCGGCCCCGCACCCGGAGCCAGCGGAGCTTCCCGAGATTGCCAACCCGGTGCCGTTGCCTGAGGTTCCCCCCATTGAGCCTGAGAAGCCCGCAGGAGAGCCAACAGAGGCGGTGGCTATTGAGAGTGCTCTGGTCCCGGAGGTTCCCGAAGTTCCAGAGGCAGAGGCGGTTCCTGCAGTAGCTGCTTCCGCGGCTGCGCAACCGGCACCGGCTGAGGAAGCTGTCGCACCCACGGAGACGGTCCCTACGGAGACCGCCCCTGAGGAGGAGCCAGAGAAGAAGGCGGAGGAGAGCTCGACTGATGCCGTTGTACCTGCAGCCGATGCCTAGTTCGCGTTTGCTAGAGTGGGTTTGTCGAGGTATACTACTTGTCCGGGGGTGTTGGAAGCTATTGGTGTTTGACAAGGCGTAAAAGGGGAAAAGGCAGGTTCAGGCTTGCCTTGCGTGTAAATTGTATGATGGAGTATTTTACCGTTAGATGTTTGATTGGAACACGAACGCCGTTGAATCGGCAAATATGCCCCACTATGGTTTTTGCTTCACTTTTTACTACTGCTCTTTCCGAAACCGATGCCTTGATGCTTGGATTCTTTTCAGGGAATATGGCATGCATGCTATCCCATTATATTTTTCTTTGATCAAATGTACGGATATTTCAACTATATACACAGAAAATCATGCCCACTTTTCTCTTCCACCCCCATTGCCGCTGCCAACAAAGAAAGAGGCTGGGTACCTTTTACCATTCCAGAACAATGCTATCCCAAATGAACCCCCTCCACGTCGTGTTGCGCGTAAGCTGGAAAGTCACCTCGTTCTCCCCCTGCTTCAACAGCGCACCGGGGACGGGGAACTCAAACAGGCGCCACTCACCCGCCGCGGTGGCGCTGCGGTACACGGACGGGTCGTTGAGCAGTCCCGAGGTGGAGTCGACTCCCACGGCGCCGCTGGTGAGGTTTCCTACTGGCTGCCCGTTGGCGAGGACGACGCTGCTTGCGCCCGTGGAGTAGCCCGCCAACGAGACGATGAGGTTCGCGGACGTAGGGGCAGGGTCGGGCAGGGTAGGGATGCGGAAGGAGATTGTGTAGTTCCCCTTGTACGTCTGGCCGTAGCACCAGTCTGAAGTCTTGCTTGCGGAGCAGGTGCTGTTGCCGCCGGTGGTAGCGGCGCGGAAGACGATGTTTTCGGGGCAGGAAGCGATGATGGCGTGGCCAAAGTACGGATCTCCTCCGTGCGCGAAGCCGAGGGATGTGCGATCGAAGTCGCCGACCTGGAAGAGCTTGGTGCGCTTCGAGACGGCCCAGTTGAGGGTTCCGAGGTCCGTCGTCTTTCCTGACTCGGTGACGTGGACGTCGTTGAAGAGGATGTGCGTCGTCACGTCGGCGAGGGCGGCGCCGGCGGACCAGGCTTGGAGGGCGTAGCCTGCTGCCGTAGTGCGGACGTGGGGGATCTCAAAGGCGCCTGAGGCGTCGGCGTAGGTTGTGTAGTAGTAATCTGAGCCCATGTCGAGGGCCGTCTTGTTGGGGTGGTTGTCGCCGAGGAAGACGGCGGCGCCGGCGGCGGGACGGCCGTCGGAGAGAAGGAGTTTGCCTTTGACGGTGCCGCGGGATTGGTAGGCTTCGTCGTCGAGCCAGGGGTAGGGCCAGGAGGCGAATTCGGAGGCGGCGCGAGTGTCTGCGTCGGATTTGGAGCCGTCGTTCTGGGGAGGTGGTGGTGGTTAGTTTTGATCGAGCTTATTGTAGAGGAAAAGGGGGATTCACGTACGAGGTACCAGAGCCAGGGACCCCACATCTTGCCGACGGGGAAGACGTCGACGGCGGAAACTTGGAAGTGTGTGCCGTGGACCATGTTGAGTTGGACGGCATCGCCGGTGGCACTCTCACGGTGGACCTAGGGGGTGTCAGCATGACGTCTTGGAGTTGCGGTTACAGACCAAACACATACCATGAGCTCCTGCTTCAAGTGGTTGCCATTGTAGTAATCCTTGCCAGCATTGATATACCAGCTCCCAACCTCATCGCCATACACGCCGTAATACTTTTGCGTGCGGATGAAGTCAGAAAAGTCGTACTTTGTGATATACCCCGTGCCGTCAGGCGTGCGCCAGGTCTCGTCCTGGACCTTATTCTCAGGTAGGTAGTCAGCCAGCTTCGGTAGCGGCTTATCGTGGAGGTCCGTCTTTCCGTTGGGAAAAGTATTGTTGTCGAGGCGCCAGAGGGTGCGAAACTCGCCCAGGGTGGGCAGGTTGCGATTGACAAAGTACTGGTAGGCGCCGGCGAGGCCTTGGAAGATGACCCAGTGGAAGTCGCCGTCATTTGCGGTAAACTTGACGTCGATGAAGGGGGTTCCTTCGTGGGTGCCCTTTTTGGCGATGGTCGCGGAGGACCAGGCGATGTCGTTTGCGGCGCCGTCTGAAAAGATGAGCGTCAGTTCCACGTTTGAGAATTCCCAAGGCTCGAGATGAGGGTATACACATACTGTAGCTTACGTAGTGGCCGACGGCGTTTCCGACGAGGTCGCGGTCCTTGTAGTACAACTTCACGCCGTACTTGAGACCTTGGGTCATGTTCCACACATCATTGCCAATGATCCACGTCTGGTTATCGACCTGCCTAAGGAAAGGTTCGGTCTGTGTCGGGGCCGCAAAGGCGTTCGAAATCAACCCTCCAAGGGCGGCGGCGAAAAGACTGCTTCTCATCTTGGCAGACAAAACTTCGACGTCACGTCAAGAGCGAGAGCAACGACGACAAGAGTCCGCAAGGTTCGCTTTTTCTTGCATTCTTCTACCGCTCAAGCAGGCCCCGAGGGAAGACTAAATAAGCCCAATGACCTTAATGGCGATTCAAGACCCTTACTCGAGCCTATCCCGAACAAGCATTGAGCCGCGCAACCGGCACGCCGGTGCCGCTCTTCTCCTCATTCTTACCCCTCGTGGTTCGTGGGTTCCGCGGGGAAGAGGAGCGCATGGTTCGTATTGCTTCTTTTTTTGCCCTGGGTATGCGGAGTGATGAGTGGTGAATTGGTGATTGACTGGGGGAGGCGACGTGAATCGGTCAAGACTGGGGCGGGCGCATATTGCAAGCAGGGCACTACCCCGTTCCCCGCAATCCAAGTAAGCTTAGCTGCTAGCAAACGACGAGCTTTGATGGGTGGAAATTCAGATTCAACCTAGTCCTGCCTCGCTCCTTTCGGGAGAGCGGTTGATTGGGAATTGAGGAGTAGCCCGGACTTTGAGCTCTGAGCGCAACTAAGAGTTTTTTTTCTCGAGATCGCCAAGCTATCCCCGAGGACGTGTGGTGCTAGCTGCCGCATTGCTTGAAGTTGGGGGAACATTAGGCATGGGGTAACCCCGACTTCGGGGTACCATGGACCGAGGGTTGGGGTAGGTGCGTCGTCCTATGAAGTTTGACCTGCCCGAAGTGCTTGATATGCAGCATCTTGTTGTCATGAACTGTCATGAGCTGTCATTTCTTGTGACCGAGATTGCCGGTCAGCCGATTGGGGTTTGGGCTGAGATTCCCGGAGATGATGAAATTGGGATGCGGCCCGATTTGCTTGGAGTTGAGATATTGCGTCGAGAGATCTAGGTACTGTACGGATACGAGTGGACAGAACAGACCAGGCAAGGTAGACGCTGAAACCAAGTCAATAAGAAACAGTGTATAATAAATTGTGCAATTTTACGAATACTTGCTCACCCTGCGTACGATGGCTCAAGCATCGGTTGCCGGGGCAAGGACAACAAGCCTTCTGTACTCTGTAGACGCCGCTCCTTCCATCTCAAAGGGTATTTCGGGGCATGAGCGAAGAGAACTCGATAGGGACAGAATCCGAGCTCATCCTTCCGGGATATGAAAGGTTAATAGAGTGTTGTTGACTAGTTGTAACCGTACAGAGTACGGATACCTTACCTTAGTAAGGTGAGATGTCGGTGAGCAAGATGTCGAGTCAGAAAAATCCATCAGCCACACATTGTGTGCACAGACCAAGGCTTGGGTTGCAGCACTTGTGGCTGAGTTTACAGCAGATGTGGTAGCGACAAGGGAGGGAGGTGCCGACGGGATGGAAAGCCTCGGGAAGGCACCTTACGGATAATCTGCAACAAATCCATTCGACTTTGGATTAATCAGCCATGACAAATATCGAGAAGGGCCAAAGGAGATGAGGGGGACACATGATGAGGAAACTGCCGTAGTATAGATGATAGATGATAGAGGTAAACCGTAAGGTACCTAGATGAAACTGCGCTATCCAATGAGCCTGCCTTGTCTACCTGTCTGCTTGCCGACCCGATTTCTTGCAGCTCCATCTTCCATGGGCAGCAATGCTGCTCAGTAACATCGGGTCGGGTACGGGATTGCCGCTTTCTCTCTTCGGTCCTCTCATCGGTCCTTCTCAAAGAGATGAGCATCGGATATCGCAGGCACGCAGGATGATCTAGGCTCTTCCACAGTTTTGTGCTTGCGTGTTAATTTTTCTCCTTACCATACGCTACCTTAGCGCAATTGTTGTAATGTCGATGTCAATTGCAAGATCATCAAAAGTACCAAACAAGGCACTTCTCCGGGTCACGTCAATACAAGCTTCCACACAGCGCTGGGTCAAGATCGACGGCTACCCGAGAGCGAACCAGTCATGATGATATCTCACAGACCTCTGGGAGCTCAAGCGAATGCACAGAGCTGAGGAGACCCTTTCACTCAGAGTCCTTCCCCATCCGTGTCAGTGTCTTACGGCATAGCAATTGGTTCAGATGGATCCCGAGCGGCCGGAACATCGAAGACGCCAAGTCGGCGGTAACGGCCCGTCTGATGGAGACCAGCAAGACAACGCTTTCGGTGCCCGGCATGATGGGATGTCAAAGTCGTCAACCAGCCAGACTGTCAGACACAGTCTATTCGGAGGCCGAAGTGAACGCCGGAACGGTCACCCGCGGAGATGGAGATGGAGATGGAGACACCAGGGATCATGGCAAGACGGGTGCTTACATACGAAACTTTCCACAAGAACAGGAGCTTAAAGTGTGCCCATCACGCCACTCAACACTATGGCCAGCCCGGTCCTATTATTGTAAACCGAACTAACAGTAACATTACGAAGGATTCGGCATCATCCGTACCGTCTACGCGACAACAAAAGAGAGTTTACGTTTGAGCTGCACCAGGGACGGGTCCCTGCAGGGGAAAGGACGGCCTGGCCTGCCACGCCTGGCTTGACTGAGCACAAGTCTCCAGACTCCCAAGAGGCTATCGTAGCCGATCCAAAGTACGAGCAGGCCCCAGCGCGTGCCGCCGCCGCCGCCGCGGCGCCGCGTAGCGTGGCGCCAATCGCATCCAGAAGAATTCTCGCTGATATTCTGGTCCCTCCATCCTTTGCACCTGCATACCGGAGCTTCACTTTTGCATCACTTTCATTTTGACGAGTGCGACAGTCATGCTGTGCTCCGTAATGTACGAATACACTGGGTGGATGCGTTGAACCGGGGGCCCAGGGCGGCGGAAAGCTTGCCGAAGATAAAGGAAACATGAAAGAGAGGAAGGTGGCGGTGATCGATACCATACGGCCCCGATCCACGGTTTTTGGACATGCCGGTTTTGGCCCCCATCCGACGCTACCTTGCGCCTCAGACTTTGTACTCAGAGAGAGAGCCTGAGAGAGGCATCCATTCGGCGGTTCAGCGGTTCTTTCTCCTCCCCTGGCAATGGCAGGCCTGGATGAGACTGGACTGTTCCCCGCCGTCACTCCCTTTACCTTTCTCAGTTTCCGAGGTCCTCTCCGCATGACGTTAATCAAGCCTCATCCAAGACTGACTCGCAAAGCCTGGCGAGACGCCATTCTCTCATTTATTCTTACGCCCGTCACGCCCTATCCTAGTTCTTGCGCCAGGAAAGAACGGCCACCGGCCAGTCCCATAGTTGCCTCACTTCCCGCACCGTCGAGCGACATCAGACGCTCCCCGGAAAGACCAACCTCAAGCTACCTTACTACGCAGCCGTGACAGCCACGGTAGTGTACACAGTAGACTCTTGCTAAGTTGCTCCAACTCAAACCCCCACCGGGGTGTCCACCGGGGTGGCTGAAAGTCAAAGTGGCCGTTATTCTGTGTGTGTCTCGTGGGTTACACTCAACAACGTCCGAATCCCACTGGGTCATCCCCTGTGCCAACCCTCATGTCCTTGGTCTGTGCAGCTTCAAAGAGAGAGACGCATGGTCCACCTCGTCCAAGAGCTTGGCATCTCCCTCGATATCGCACGTGGGCGAACCGGCACCGACAAGTTCACCAACCATCAACCAACCTTTTTCAGCTTGCGTGTGCCTATCCCAACTTATTAACGCGTGGGTCCCGTCAAGGATTTCGAAGACTGAAGTAGGAAGTTTGCATCTTCGGCCCTCTCTCACTCTATCGATTAATCAAACAAAAAGGATTCCATCAAAAAAGTAACGTAGCGTCTCGCCCTTCGGGATTAGGGTCCGCTTCACGCCATCGAAGCCACGGCAGACACCAGTGCCGATCACTGACGCGCCTCGAGCTCGCAGCCGGTAAACTCTAATCCCACGCTTGAACCTTTCAGGGGGGCCAACGAGGGCAGAGCCTAACTGTTTGGGCCTTCATTTGAATCTAGACCTGCGAAAAAAAAAAAAAAAAAGAGGATTACCGCCTGGATGGAAATACCCGCTCTTGTGCGTTGCGTCCCTTTACGAGCTTTTGGGCGTGGAATGCCATCAAACAACGCGACCTCCTGACGTCTTAATCATATCACATTTCCCTTTTCCACCTTCTTTCTGCCTACATTACCTATATTCGTCCCTTGGCCCCCACGCCCCGTCCAGCGGTCCCGGCTCCCGGGACGTGTGGTTTGCCTGCTTCTTCATCGACCGATTCCGTTCTCCACGAAATCCTTCGCGGCCAATCCCCAGGTTTCTCGTTCCCACCGGTCGTCAACTAGTTCCACATCCCCGCAGCTTCGGTCTACCTACTTGACTCTTTGTCTGCCTTTATGGGTTGCGGTTTGCCTGCGTACAATCCAGGCTGGCACTCAACCGGCAGACCCGCGAGGCTGGGCGCAGTCGACCCCATGAGCGATGGACTTTGATGAAGAAACCAAGCCAAATCTGACAACCTTGAACATGAGCTCCAACGTGAGCGTAAGAAGCGAGTCTGTCGGCGCTTTCGACCCTGCTACTCAGCAGCAGAATGGGCCAAAACCGCCCATCAAGCGCAGGTCTCCAATAGCCTGTCGGAGGTTCGTCCTGCTCGCCAGTGCGGCGGACATATCGCGAACTTGACGAGCTAAACTGTGTCCCAGATGCCGTCGAATGAGGAGCAAATGTGTGCATGAGAAGGGACAGCCGCCGTGTAAATCTTGCGCGGAAGCCGGCATACCAGCGAGTGAATGGTACCGTCAGCACCGAGCAACGTCCGTGACGCGATCTCGAAGCTAATCAACGACAGCATCTTTCCCCAACGAGGTCAGCCGGATCTCGACCGCGAATACCGGCATCCTCGTTTGAGAGCTGAGAAGGCCGCGAAACGAGAAGCTGACAAGGCTCGACGTAGCGCGTCAGATGCTCAGGTCCCTCGGGGTCCCGGCGCGCCAGCTCTTCGTAAACCTGCAGACGAATGGGAGCTTCTCCCACCGCTACCCGAAATCATCGACGCAGTTCACGGCTTCACCCGCAAGTATTTTCAGCTAGGTTTCATCCCAAAGGAGCTTTTCCCCCGGCAGCTGCAGCAAGATCACCGATCCGTCAGCGTCTTCCTTGTGCTTGGTATCCTCAGTGTCTCTGCTCGCTTCTCACCAGCCCTGGCCCAGAGATACCATGGGGAGATGGAAGCCGTCGACTTCTTCATGGAACGGGCTAGCAACCTCGCGCTCAACGAACTGTACCAAGAGCCTACTCTAGAGAGATGCCAAGCCTTTTATCTGTTGAGTCTAGCGCAGCAAGGCGGCGGTATGAGGAACAAGAGCTACGTGAGTTCCCTGTAAGGAGTATCAATACGAGCAGTGCTGAACTTCTGCTAGATCAACATTGGCATTGCCACGAGGATGGCCGTCTTAATGCATCTGCATCGCGAAGAGTTCTACAAGATGAAGAATCCCACGAGAGAGATGATTATCAGGGCGGAATCTGCACGGAGAACTTTGGTCAGTTGGACATTGCTTCAAAAGGGAGAGCTCTGCTAACAAATAACCATAGTGGATGTTACACAGTCTGTGATC
Source organism: Colletotrichum acutatum (assembly GCF_030867785.1). Lineage (NCBI taxonomy): Eukaryota > Fungi > Ascomycota > Sordariomycetes > Glomerellales > Glomerellaceae > Colletotrichum > Colletotrichum acutatum. The sequence continues at coordinate 71,646 of NW_026849128.1, forward strand.
ACGAACGGAGACGATTTGTGGCTTTTGCTAACAACACGTAGGCCAGGACAATCTCCATTGCGGTGCTCTTTCCCCCGTGTCACTAGCTGCCAACGACATCACGGCTCTTCTCCCTAGCAACGAGGAAGACTTTGCCTACGGCCGCGAGCCCTTATCGCGTGCCGCTCTCGAGGACACGCCACCAGCTCGCGAGAACCCTTCACTGATCCACCAGCCATCTCGATCGCTGTTTGCTAGTCTCATGCAAGCACATTATTATTGGGGAAAAGTCGCTCGCCGAGCGTTGGCGACAATGAAGAGCGCCAATCCTTGGGACCCGACAAGCGAGTACGCCATTACAGCGAAGCAGATCCTGAGTTGGGAACAGCAGCTTCCGCAAGATCACCGATGGAGTATGGTTCTTCTCAAAGGGCACAAGTCCGTTGGCGAAGATCTGGTACGTGCCAAATTTCACCGCAGTTTGACTTAAAGTTGACATATTAGGCCTACCTCGGTGTCACGATGATAACGAAACTCTGCAACATTGTGCTGAGGCGCGCATATCTCGAGAAGTAAGCCCAAGCACCCTTTATCTCAATTCCTCCTCAAGTAGTGACCGGATTAGCATCATCAAACCAGACGAGAAGGATATGCAGCGCAGGGCATTTTTCGCCAATATGTCCGATGACCTCTTCCGGAATGTGCGAGAGCTGTACGAGCAAATCGATGCTCAGTTCAGCGTCAGATCCTCTGAGGAGGGTGTGGGAGCTCAGATGGCGTCGTTCTGCGTCTACAGCTGCGGCCTTTTCTCGACCTACCTGGTCAAGTACCGGAACAGTGAGTACTCAGAAGCCGTGGACGTTACCACATGGCTAACCAAACTAGTTTGTTCCGACAAGAACATCGTCGCGCAGGCTCCGAATATGCTCCAGCGGTGCATGTCCATTCTCATCGAATCCAAGCAGACTTGGCCCCTCGCCTCCCGCTGGCTCGAATCGCTGGAGCGCTTCTCGCGTGATCCCAAAGCAGCTGCCTTCAGTCTCGAGGGTAGCATGGCCGACGGCGTAAGTTCCTACATCTGCTATCACCCAGTAGTGCTCGAGAGGAAAAGCTGACGAGAATCATATCAGAACGACCGAACCCTCCGACCGCTCCATCCCTCGCCATCCAACTTCACAAAGGGCCCACGCACCGAAGCACCCAAGTATCAGCTCCCAGGCCCGCCGACGACCCCCTTGAACGAGAAGAAACCGGTGCCACTACGGCACAGCAGCATCAGCAGCAACGCATCCAACAACGTCCTCCCTCCCCCGAGCCCATCGCCGAGCCTACAACAACAGCAGCAATTGCACCAGCAACACAGCTCTGCCTTCCCGTTGCCGCCGCTCATGAGCACTACCCACCAACAGCAGCCCCAGCTCCATCACCAACAGCCACATCAACATCATCAACCCCTCTCTCCACACCATCAGCAACACCACCTGCTACAACATGAGCCTCAACCGCACCAACAACTCCATCAACAGCAACGCCAGCACCATCCACCGACACCCCAGATGCAACAACAACACCACCACCAGCACTTCCCCCCAGAACTACATCCCCAGTTCTCACCACCCCTCTACTCCCAAGCCCCTCCGCCCTACAGCCCAAACAACGGAATGGGCATGCTCGTCCAAGCAGCCGCCTTCGACACAACGAGCCCCATCCTCGGCGCGCCGGCGCAGCTGCCTCCGCCATCATCGACGAACCCGTACGATCCCAACACGGCCGCGGCGGTGGCGGCGTTCTACAATTCGCCGGGCTCCACCTCCATCGTTCTCGGCCCCGGCACGGACGGCTTCGAGTGTGAGCTCCAGAGCTGGTTCGACGGCACGGCGCCGGTTCAGGCGACGAGCTGGATCGGGAACGGGGCGGCTGGCCTCGGGTGGTTTGGGTCCACGTGAGGTGTTCACACTGAGTTGATGGCCCCCATCAAGGCAGAAAGAGACGGAGAGCAAGAACAATTCAGAGAAGACGAGAGAGAGATTGAAAGTGTGTGCGCGTGCGCGTGAGGAGGAGAAGTGTTTTTTTCTTCGAGCGTCAATCTGAGCGATTCAGTCATTTCCTTTTATACATCAACCCTACTTAATCACACCTAGAGATTCGGCGCCAGGTCGGAAAAAACAAGGAAATGGGGGGAGGGGGAACACAGAAGAAGGAAAGTCAACAATACTTGGCAACTAAAATTGGAGGGGGGCCGGCGCAACATCATAGACGGAAATATGAACCTTCGGGTCTTTGGGTCATTTTGGAGCCAACACCTAGCCGTCATCTCTTATTTGGTATTGGGTCGCTTCATAGCTTCATACATAGTTTAGATCGAGATACCTGAGTGAATTGAGTGCGTTTCTTTACTACAAGACCATTTCGTGTGAGGTGTATCTCATCCCATCAGGTGAAGCGAAACCTCACTCGCGTTTTGAAACTTGGACTGGGGCTGAGAGGCTGAACATTGGAGCGGTGCCGTGCGACGAACCAAGGGGGAAGAGGAAAAAAAAAAGGGGGGGGGGGGGACGGAAAGAAAAGCGTTCCTGCTAAAATTCTTGGAAATATTATGTCTCCTCAAAGGGGGGTTAGTCTCGCAAGATTAGAATCATACACCCTTTACCCAACGGATATTGGATTGTAAAACGTCCAAAAGACTACGAAGTACGGCGCTTCCAATGGCGAACTAAATATCCCACGGCCGCTTGGGATTAGGGAATAAAGTAGGAATAAAGTATCGAGGCAATAAATACCAGGAGTGATCTTCTCTAGAATTCCAGAAAATGAGTTGTACATGCCTAGAGAAGATGTGTCACAAATACTGGTAATCAGCAACTGACGACACCGCTCATCGCGGTACTAAGTCAGTGTAGACTGTAGTCCTGTTAGAGAGAGGGTCGATCAACTTCGTAACGGTACCGTAACGAGTAGGATGTAATGATATCGTCTAGCGAAAGGGACACGTTCGTACGAAAAACCTATCCACAGACTTGGCAAATTTTCTCACGAAGAGTATTGGTCATGACGACCAAACAAATCACACTTCATCTCACAACACGACATCGCATTCACGCACTTCAGAGGCTGAAGGGGGCAAAACTCATTGAACTTCTACGACTATCAATCAGTGCTAGACATGAAGCCACTTGACCTCGTCATAAGCACGTTGTGTGCCGTCTGTTTCTTCCTCTGCAGGATCCGTCTTTCCTCGCTGCGCCTACACTCTCCTGTGATTTGCCCATTTCGCAAGGCCATTTCTTTCTCATCCGCCCGCCGAGTGCGCGCGAGTCTTCTTTCCGATGAAGGAAAAGATACTCCGACGAAATCGCATACAAGTATGGCCTAGAGCAGAAAACCTCCAGAGAGGCTAAAGGCTCTTCCTTTCCCGGCCCACCTGATCACTTGACCAGGTTGGTTCGTCCGAGTTGGGATATGGCCGACTCCGAAATGTGTGTTGACGTTGTTCATGTCCCCGTCTCTCATTGCTCTCGTTTCCCTGTTGAAGGATGAGATCAAACTCCAGGTTCCATCTGAGGGAAACTCCTTCTACATGACTTTTAGGTCGCCAATGCGCTCTCTATGCGCGGCGTACATGACAATGAGGACTCCCGCCTTCTCTCTAATCCAGCCTTCCGTCGCGAAAATCAAAGTCCAGAAGATAACAGCCAAGGGGTGGGTGAAGTGGTTGAATAAGGGGGTGCAGTTTCGTGATGTGATATGGTGTACTGGCAAGGGGTATTGGGGTAAAATTAGTCCTGGGGTGGTGGTGCAAGGGTGTCTATATACACGCGAGGGAGCTCCGTGTCTTTCGATGCTGTGTTGTGGCAAGAGCTGGGATTGGCTGTTCTCTCTCTCTCCTCCGTTTGACGCAGATCCGGGTTTCGGTAGAGAAACCGGCTGCTCCAGGATATGTGCTGGGCTTGGGGGTTAGGTGTGAATAATCAAACAAGTCGAAATACAGCTTCAGCCTCAAGCTTTACAAAGCTCAAGTCTGCGCCATGACGCTGGAGGAACCGCCAAGCTGGCGCTTGACCTGTTCGCGTGCCCAGCGAGCGGTCTCGATGGTTCGGGGCTGGAACTCGCGGTTGGTCTTGGTCTCCTTGATGAGGGCAGTGAGCCACTCCTGGCGGAAGACGTCGACAAGCTCGCCGTTAGGGTAGGCCTCAGCAAGGTCGCCAATAACGCCCATTGATGCACGCATGAGGGCCTCGCTACGGTTCATGTCGCTGGCAATCATGTTCAACAGCTGGAAGATGGAAGGCACGTATTGCTGAAGAGCAGGAGCTGCAGAGATGTGTTAGCGGATAGAACAGCAACTGGACCGATATCATGATCAGGTGAGACTCACTCTTGCCACCGGACTTCATAGCTCCGATGATACCACCCCAGGCATCCATGATACCCTCGCGAAGAGAGATGACGTAGTCGTACATCTCGTACGGGCCCTCGGGGCCGGCGTTGACAGTCGCCGCCTGCTGCAAGACCTGAGCGATGACGGACAGATATGTCTCAAAGTGGCCACCAATGGCGCCAGCAATGTCGCCGAAGCACTGCAGGATAGCAGGCTTGAACTGGTTGCTTAAGGCGGTGCTCTGTGAAAAATGTTAGCAAGGCCCTTCTCACACATACAATGCCAACTCCATGTCGCATCCACATAAAGGTGGATGACAACACTTTGAGAGCCGATTGGCGGTGATGACGTACCTTGAGGTTGTGAAGCAGGTGGTTCATGAAGTTGTCGCAGTACGGCTGGCTACGCTCGCCAAGGGATCGCGTCAGATCGCTGACAAGACCGATAGCCATGGAGCACAAAGCGGGCTCCTCCTGGTTTGACAGAGCGTTGTAGAGGAAGGGTGTGAAAGCTTCCATGTACTTGGAGAAGTCCTCCTCCATGGCGTTGGCCAGAGCGCTAATGGTAGCGAAGATACCATCGGGAACGCTAGACTTGCTGCCCACGGTGCTCAGAATCTGGAGCAGGGTCTGCATAATCCTGTCGCCCTGGGGAACAATCTCCTTGTCGAGTCTCTGGATAATGGCCTGAAGAACAGTGCACAAGCTAGTTTGCATCTCTTCCAGCATGATCCTGTCTTCGACACTGACGACCTGGGTCTGCATGGGAACGGTGCCCTCGAGACGCTCAATAACGACGCCGGAAAGGGAGGCGATGGGCTGCATGCTCTCGCTGGCAGCATTCTGCACAAAGACGTTGAGAACCTCGTAGGCGGCGGTGCGGACGTACGAATCGCAATCGGGGCGGGCCGTGAGACCAAGCAGGTTGGTGACACTCTGGTTGAAGTGAGGAGTGAGAGGGTTCTGGGCGGCACCAAGGTCGCCAGAGAAGCGCTCGGCCAAGTTCATAAGGGCCCAGCAGCACGAAGATGCTATCTTTGCGCTGCTCATGAGACCGTTGAACAGGGAGCGAATGAGAGGGTCAAGGTGCTGGTTAGGGTCGATGCTGTCGGACACACTCTCAGTGATACGACCAAGGGCATAGGCGGTCGAGTCCTTGACGTGCAGGGAGCTGTCGTCCATCATGCCGATCAGGATAGGAAGAGCCTGCTTGACGATGGGGTCGAGAACCTTCTCATCAGGGCCATCCATGATGGCGCCGAAAGCAGAAACGGCGGCATCACGGTGGTGCCAGTCTTCGGCACGCAGGTTGCCCTCAACGAATTGCAGCACGGGGCTGATGATAGCGGCACCGATGGCCTGGGCGTAGAGTTGAAGACACTGGTAGGCGGCGCGGGCCAAGTTGTACTCATCATCGGCCGCATCCTCGTCCTGCTTGGTCAGAAGCAGAAGGAGAACGGGCACGACCTCGTTAGCTGCTACGCGAGCGAAGTTGTAGAAGGGTCTCATCTGGTCGGCGCTCTCGACCTGGGCGTTGTCGTCCTCGATACCGATCTCCTCCTCGCAGACGGTGCTCCAGAATTCAACAGCCAGCTTGGCAACGTCCTCATCCGAGGACTTCATGCCCAGAATGGTAAGGCCGAACAGAGCCTTCTCCATGTAGAAACGCATGTTATCGTAGTAGAGGCCCATGATGCGGTTAAGGCATCCAAAGGCGCCCTGCTGTATCCGGGAGTCATCGGCCTGGGTAGCCTCGCAGACAACCTGCATGATGTAGTTGCGCTCGCCCTCGTGCTTGAAGTTGTTGCCAACGAACTCGAGCGAGTCTCCCAAGGCCGTGATGGCGGCCAGGCGAACCTCGAGGCTCGTCTCCTCCTTGCGGGCACCCTGAACGACGGCGGTCAGGATGGCGTTGGAGTGGGCAATGAGAGCTGTTCGCAGATCGGGATCTTGGCTTTCGCAGATGTAACCGATCGTGGTCAAGGAGGCCTGCTTCTGGTGTTCGCCACCCTCGCTGATGTTCTTAACGAGGATACCCATGAGGTCCTGCCACTGACTTCTCGGCAACTCGATTGAAGCGATGGAGGAGATGACCTGAGCAGCTGCCTGACCGGCCTGGGAGTTGGAGGAGCCGAGGGTCTGCAGGGTCAAGTTCTTGACCTGCGTCTTCGTCTCTTCGTCGGTCTGTTGGAGCCATTTTGCCTGGAGCTCTTGGTGACGGGCAAAGTCACGGGCAGTGAAAGCGTTCTTCAGGGCGAGACCTGCGGCGGCACGAATGGAACCATCGGCGTTGTCGTTTGCAAGCTCTTGGACGAGGGTTGCGAGGTATAGGGGCTGTTGGAAAGGGTGGTTAGCAAATTTGCCAGCGGCGGTGGGGGGAGGGGGGACTCGGGATGCAAAAGTGGGCGGGCACGTACGAAGTTGTTGTCGGCTGCTTGTGTAAGTTGCTGCTCGGCGGCGTTGCGCAAGTTCGCGTCTGTTCAGAATGTTAGCATGGCCATGGAGGGTTGTGGCAGTTTGGTGATGCGCGATGTGAGGGCGGAAGCCAAGATGAGCAGGTTCTGTTCACATTGCCCTGGCGACAATTTAGGGGAGACAGGAGGGGGAAAGGATTTGCTGGCGATGCAAAACCTGGCAGGCGCAGTGAAGAATGAACGAGACCAAATGAGGACGAGGACGTGAAAATAGCTTACCTGGCGACAGCGAATTGGCCAAAACTTGGTTGATCTCTGAGCCCGACATGTTTGCCGCTCTCAATGTGTGGTGGTTTGAAGGAGGTAAGGCTGAGCCAGTGCCGATGTTTGGAGAGGTTCGGAGGGGGGCTCGTTGACAGGTTGCACGTGTCAGGAGGTGGGAGGGAAAGGGTTCAGCAAGGCACCGCAGCTGAGGTCAGAGCAAAAGCGGGAGACGCGGGGGTGTTCTGCTGCGGCGGGTGGTCTAGGCAGAGAAGACAGGACCAGAGGTTTGGTTTGGTTGGCGTAAGGTGGTGTGTGAAGCGGGCGCCAGGGGCAGGGTCGGCAGTGCGTTGAGAGAGCAGCGACCTGGAGGATGGATGGGTGAGAATGACCGGAACCGAACGAACGGACGGCTGAGAGGGAAAAGGAAGCGAGAGAGAATGTGCCTGTATTGTATCTGTGTGAGAGAGAGATGACAAAAAAAGGATTCGCTCTGGATTCCGAATTAAAATGATGCGCCAAAGGACGATGTCTCGTGGTAAGGCCTTTTGCAAGAATTAGAGGGCGTACCGTAAAGAAAAGATGGTTGCGACAATAAACAGGCGCGGAAACCGGGTGGTGAGTAATGTGAGGATTTTTATGGTTTTATTTTTTTGCAGTCTCTTCCCTTTGGGTTGGTGAAGGAGAGGAAAAAATAGGAGCGGGACCTTGACGAGGTTGTTGACGATCTCAGGCTGCCCAGTTACAGTGTTGAAATGGCCCGCTACGCAGTTCTAGGGTGCCGCAATAAGGTCAGGTAGGTAAGTACCTCAGCCAGGGACATAAAAGCAGCAGGAGCGATAGAGGAGAACAGTGGAGGACGGGAAGGGAGGAATGACGGTGACAGTGGAAGCATTAGAGACAGCATACAATGGGCGGTGAATACGCATATTCCGCTGGGAAAGGGCACCTCAGGTAGCAGCAGTGGATGTCTACTCGTCACCTTTACTGTTTTTTAGTTCATTTTTGTTGCTTAGGTGCAGCAAGGTCTTGTCTACCGATACCTACTGACGGAGTACCTCATGGACAATACCTTACCTTACCTTCCATACCTTACAGTGCGGGACATGCAGCTCCAAGAGGTACCCGGCATCCATCCAATGGACATGCAAAACCGCCACTTTCTACAGGCTGACGAGGTGACCCGACGGTGGGCAGCCGATAGGGGAGCAAGGGCAAAAAAGAAACGACTGAAAAAATTAAGACGTCGTTAAATGAGTGTGGGGAAGGAGAGAGGTTTCTGATGCACGAAACCGAGGAGGGGTCGTTTCCGTCTGCTTCTAGCTTCGTCCGCTCCTGCGTTTTGGATATTGTTGCCGTACCTTCCCTATGGCTTGGACAGACGAGGAAGGCACGGAAACGAGAAACACTCTTTCCATCTGGAAGAGGACATTTGACATCTTCAACGGCACTGCAAGTCCGTTTGAAGTGTTGCTTTTCTGGCATCCCGTCTATGGTGTCTTTGAACCGTTCATAAGACAGCAAGGGACATGCTGAACTTTCGGCCAAAATATGAATCAACCGAGGGCGGGGAGGGGCAGAAAGTGAATCAAAATAATGAATGAGGCACTCTGTTTTTCCCTTTCCTATTGCGGCATGCCTTTGGCGCCGTGTGGTCCCGCCTCACCTGTACGTATCCGACGGTTGCCTGGGACCAGTCAGAAGTTAAGCGCTCATCACTTAGTACTTCTCTTCCGGTGGATACTGAGTCACATCTCAAGTACCTCCAGATCATCGAATATGGCGTCTCCTGTCTTCGCTCCATCTAAACCCAGATTCATTTCACCAACACCGAAAAGACAGACAGTGAGGCTAACCTCATCAAGGCAGAAACCCCACACAATAGACGGGGAGACTCACAATGGGGCGTCAGGGCTGCAGCTGCGCATGGCGTTGCCGGGCTGCCTTTTGCCCCCTTCGCTTCGTTCTCTCTCAATATCAAGAGTCAGCTATGTTTTCCTGACAGAGACACGGCCGTGGAGAATGCATAAAAATCAAAAATGAAATGGTCTTTGTTCACAAGAATCAAATTCAAATTGTGCACTACGGAGTATTTACTTTTGCAAGCTCCTAGCTCAGCCAAGTCGATGGTAATGGTCAGCAGCCCAATCCAACGCTGCCCCTCTTCTCGGCCCATGTTCCGTACCTACCTTGCTTCACTACCTTACCTTAGCTGACTAGGTATCCATATGGGAGCACTGGAAGCAGGACAAAGAAAAGTACCGCCGGGGTTGAGATAGAGACCATATTCGGGGGTCTTGAGATGACTGTTTGCTTACCGAACCCAAATAATGCAGGTGCGTAAGGCTGCTGGCCGCTGCTGCTTTGTGTAGTCGCTGTCGTCGGTCCGGTTGGATGACAGCCCCCATCCGAGCCCGCAAAAGGTCAGCTCGACGTCATCTCTTTCCCAGGCACCTGGATCCGAGCGCCTGCCTTGGCCTTAAGTTCAACATTCCGCGATTCACGTTGCAAGTTCTGGTCATCTGACTGTTTTTCTGTGGGCACGACTTAGTGAGGTCTCAATGGAATAATATAGATCTTGGCTTGCTGAAGATTGGCCGAATTACCTGCTTGGTGAAAACCAGTGTCAATATTGGTCGAAGGAAAACGACGGGTGGCCCATCAAGTACACCTCGTGACATGGTCTGAAACGTTCTTTGAATGGACTCACTGCTATGTCCTTCGGGAGCAAACACTTGGACTAGCTCTCGATCTCGCCTGGTATCCCACAGGGTAAATACTTGTATGCATCGTGAAGTCTGAAGAATCACGGGTTGTAGCATACGGCTGCTACGTAATAGACGGCTATTAAACTCAATCAACGCTCATTCATGTTATTTTTCCCTCGTCCTCAACAACAGTGTATCGACAGGATTACAATTCATACGCCTACCTCGTGGCATGGTAGTCTTCTGTAATCCGCTTTAAACATGCCACCTTGTGTGTGTATGCTTCTTGGATGACCACAATTGCCACATTTGAGAGTAACGTAGTCCAGGTCAAGAGTAACCAAGCGGTATGAAGAATACAAGCGCGGTCGCCCCTCCGTAGATAGAAGGATAGTTGCCCGTGTGGCAAGGGTCTCTTCAAGATCTCTAGTATTGTTTCCAGTCGAGTCGGCTCTTGAATGGCTATGAGGCAGAGCTGCCTCTCGGATCCCTAGTAAATTCTTACTATTACAGCTTCATGCCGTTGCTTGTACCTCCTTTCCGTTATTCGAAGAGGAATACTTTCGAAATAATGAGGAAGCAGTCTCACATATGCTGCCTTTCAAACCTCTACCCAAGCCCATTCCCATACCCTCTTACATCCACCGCCGGAAACCCCCCGCTGGAAACCCCCCGCTGGAAACGTGAAACAGTGACATTAGACTGGGCGATCGTGCCCTTCACATCCTCCAGGCTAATTATGTGCTTAGAAAGAAAGAACTAGGCATGGACCGCCTCAGATTCTTTATATCGTAGGGGAACCTCACCTGATGCTCCAAGGGCAAGAAAGACACAACCAAGAAGGATGAGGATCACCAGTCTCTAGATCTAGAGTACAGACTGATCCACCCAGGACCCCGAATGGAGCTTAGGTCTATACATCGACACTCGATATGCACCCGGTCTTGAAGCTCTCTACCGCCTCGATCACTGGTTAATAAAGCGAACACGAACCATGACTAGATCATGAGCCCTGTCCATCTACTCAAACTCCTTCAGGTCTACTAGTCCTGTTTCAAACGACAACAAAAGATCCCCCATCCACAGGGGGGATGAGAAGAACAGTCCAGAGGGAGATCATCCCAGACCTATAAAACCCGCCGCCGTGCCGCATCTATTCTTCCCTCGGCAGGCGACCAACGAAGGCCCAGGCGGAAGAGGAGCAATGCGGCTTGGTGCGAAGTTATTGGCCTGACGTCGCGTTGACGTTGGCTATCTACGGCCCTTTATACTAGATCGTAACAGAGCTCCAGGGCAGGCTCTTATAGCACATCCACTGACAACCCCCCTCTTCTCCCCTAGGGTGTTCATCTCAGAATACGGCCAAGATGGCAGATAGAGTACATCTATAGGTAAATCCATAATCATCCTAGCGACAACCTTTTGGTCTACTACGAGGACAAGTCGGGGGGTCCTGCATAGCTACCTTCGGACCAGAAAGACCGAATGTCTTCTTACGTCGGATGCCTCCCTCTGGCAATCACAATTGCACACAAGGTGCTTGCAGAGCTCTCGTTTTACTTGACTGGTGATTGTTTTTATATATAGACATGAAGATACCTACCTACCTAAGATTGAACTTCCAGCATTAGAACTTTCAACTTTTCACTGACAGCCTTCGACTTCCATAACGAAGTCTGTACATATCGCAGAGAGAAGAGGTTATGAGCGTGGGTCGATAAAATAGACAAGTCTTGTAGAGCCCGCGTCTTGAACTGTCGCCAGCTCACCTTCAGCTCCGATTAATCAGTGAAGGGGGAACAAACCAGCATACTTTGAGACGTTTTTTCCATTGACACGACTGATCAATATAGAAAGGGACAAGACCCCTCGCACATGTTACTACATCACCGGCAATCGACATAGTATCATCTCATCATACATGCCATTCGTTTGTCCTTATGTTTTGTGACTATCTCTCTTCCCCCCTGGATATGCATTTTGAACCAAACTTTTCTCATGTCCCTATATGCTTGAAAAACAAAACCCTTACTCGATGGTAATTCCATTCCCTTCCCTTACAAGCCGTTCGCCTTCTCTTCCAGGACGGATACAACACTCGGGACCTCGCCGTTGGTTCCGTTCGGTGTCTCAAGGTCCAGCTCCTGGCTCATGGATCTTGAGGGGATAGGCTTTCCGATGATAGGGCTACCGGGGCGGCTGCCAACGAACTGTACAAACGAATATTAGTACTCAGAGTAATGTAGAGATAAAAAGGGGACTCGACTTACGTTGCTGGCGGCACTCAACAAGGCCGTCAGAGAACTCTGGACCACATCCTCGTGGATGCCGATACCCCAGTACTTCTGCTTGGTGCCGGTGGCCGTGCACTCAATGTACGTGGCGGCCTTGACATCACGACCGGCACCAATGGCGTGCTCCTTGTAGTCCTCGACATCCAAGGTGACGCCCACGCTCTTGAGGGCGTTGGCCAAGCTGGAAATGGGACCGTTGCCGCGGCCGCGCAGCTTGTACTCCTTGCCGTCGATGGAGACGACGCCCTCAAACACACGCTTGAGGTTCTTTGTGTCCTGGGTCTTGCCGGGCTGGGGCGGCGCCGGGGACTGCGAGCGGTCGGGCGCGATGCTGTAGTCGACAATGGTGAAGCGCGGGTTGTCGCGGAGGTAATACGTCGACTCGAAGAGATCCGTGATCTCGTCCGAGAGGAGCTCGCGACCGAGCTGGTCGGCCTTGTCCTGGACAACCTTTGAGAAGGCGACTTGCAGGCCGCGGGGGAGGTCGAGCGAGAGCTTGCGCAGGATGATCCAGGCGGCGCCGCCCTTGCCGGATTGGGAGTTAACGCGGATGATGGCCTCGTAGGTGCGGCCAATGTCGGTGGGGTCGAGAGGGAGGTAGGGGATTTGCCAGTGCTCGTCGTTGGACTTGACGGTCGACTCGCGGACCTGGAAGCCCTTCTTGATGGCATCCTGGTGGGAACCGGAGAAGGCGCAGACCACGAGGGAGCCGCCGTAGGGGGCACGGGGGTGGACGGGGATCTTGTTGCAGACCTCGACCATGTCGATGACGCGGTTCAAGTCCGAGAAGTCGACGTTGGGGTGGACGCCCTGCGTGTACAGGTTCAGACCGAGGGTGACGAGATCCACGTTGCCGGTGCGCTCGCCATTGCCAAACAGGCAGCCCTCGACGCGGTCGGCGCCGGCCATCTGAGCCAGCTCTGCGGCGGCGACGGCGCATCCGCGGTCGTTGTGGGGGTGGAGGGAGACGGCGATCTTCTCGCGCTCGGTGACATTTCTGCAGAAGAACTCGATCTGGTCGGCGTAGACGTTGGGGGTGGACATCTCGACGGTGGCGGGAAGGTTGAAGATGATGGGGACCTCGACGGTGGGCTCCCAGGCGGCCTTGACGGCCTCGCAGATGCGGACGACGAACTCGGGGGAGGTGTCGGAGAAGGTCTCTGGGCTGAACTCGAACTGCCAGTTTGTGCCGGACTGCGAAGGGTCGTCCTTCGTCAAGGAGCGCACCAGCTTGGCGCACTTGACGGCGAGCTCAACGCTCTCGTCTTCGCTGAAACCAAATACTACCCTGCGGAAGCACTCGCTCGTGGCGAGGTAGATGTGGACGATGGCGTTCTTCGCACCCTTGAGGGACTCTACTGTCCTTCTGATGAGGTCCTCACGGCAGGGGGAGAGAACCTGGAGGTATACATCGTCGGGGATGGCGCCGGGGGTCTCGATGAGGCGACGGGTGAAGTCGAAGTCGGTTTGCGAGGCCGAGGGGAAGGATACTTCAATTTCCTTGTAGCCCAAGTCGCACAGCATCTTGAAGTAGCGCCACTTCTCGTCACCGTTCTGTGCAAGAAAGCCATGTTAGTGCCGCCGCTTCGAGATGCTCGAGGAGACCATGGAGCAGACGAACCATTGGGTCAACCAAGCTCTGGTTGCCATCGCGCAAGTCGGTCGACAGCCAGCGCGGGGCTTTTGTGATGGTCTTGGAGGGCCATTGACGATCCGGGAGGTTCAGAGCCGGGAAGGGCTTGTATTTCTTCCACGGTTCCTTGAGCCTGGTATCACAGCAATGTCAGTATGAGATCTCCAGGGCAAGTTGTGTCTGGTTTGTCGTGTGGTTTTTGGGCGGCATTTGAGTCACCTACATGGGCATCTTGGGCGAGTGCGGGGCAGATTTTCAAGTAGTGGACGGAGGGGCGGATCTGTTCCTGGTGGGATGGCGTCACAGTTCGGTTTGGAGAAAACGGGAGAGAGATAATAGCTTGACCGACTAGAAGAAGCGAAAAGGTCAGAAGCTAAAGAGGGTATTTGTAGAAGAAGAGTCGATGGGATTGTACTTCAGAGTCAGGGGTGGAAGGGAAGGATAGGAAAGGGAAAAAGGATTGAGTCACAAAGTTCGTAGTCGCAAAGATCCGGGGACTACGAGCACGGAGGACGTGGAGAGACATGGCCGGCCCCCCCTCTTCCACCAGAAACGGCATCAAGGGCAGGGAGCGGACCAAAGGTGTATGCATGTACCTCACACGTTGACAATGATTCAATCTCTCGCTATTACTTGTATTTTATTTTGGATCTTTTGTTTTGCTGGATTGGATAGAATCTTGTCATTAAAGCGGCCACTCGCATGTCTAGACTTTACCATCACTCCACTTACTGCCATTGCCTGTCACCGTATGGCACAACTACACGCACCTAGAAGACTTCAATCCCGTCCCGCATGCCGGCCGGGGAAAACAACACAAGGCACCATCAAGGCAAGTTATCAAACCATTGGATGGATGTACATGCAGTCTGCCCTTCCCGCAGCGCAGGGCCGCAAATCGCTGCCCAGCTCCTTCGCATTGGACGAAGGCAGTTGCACCAGCCGCAACTGCCACCCAAAATCTCTTTTCTATTTTCCATAACCAAGAAAATCTTTTTTACTTTTCTTTTTTTACCCTCCTTCGCCCTTTCTCCAAATTCAATGTCAAGGCGGGGCAACGCCCGTGCCCACAGTCTCCACATTACGCCCTCTGGGACGCCCTCTCGACGACATTCAACGGTTCTGATTGGCTGGTGTCACCGGTCGCGGATGGCGGGGTTAGTAGTTGCGCATCAGCAGGCGGGCAGGCACATAGGAGAGCGATGCTGTCATCGCGGCCAATTGCAGTGCAACACGGCTATTACTCGGCCGTCACACCAATAGTTGTCTGTAGTCAGAATCGCACACTCCTATCAATTCCGTTCTGGCCTTCGTCTGATTTCTCACTCGTGGTAGAGGCTGCATATACTGACTCGTCCTCATCGTTGCAAGTACTCGAAGAAGACGGTCACTCCTTGTAAAGCTCGGCCGCATGATGCCCTTCCAGAACACTTGGAAACCCACTACAGCACCAAGCTTGCTGTTCAATCTGAAAGCCATATTTGATAATAGACACTACAAGGGGAGTTGTCGTTGAACGCACCTATGCCGAACCTAGCCGCCCGTGTAATCCAAGCACATCTCCGAACATCGCTCGCAAATTATTCAAGTTTTCCGCAAGAACCCCACGGTTAACTTATCGTGCGCCAGGTGGTGACCCGGAAACTAAGGAAAGGAGTCGGTGATGGGGCGGACGGGCCCACTACCCTCTTAGCACCGGCCGATGACCGGCTCGGTTTGTATCGCACGTCAACAACCCCTTCACCGCGACTCTCTCCACGATCGATGAGGCTGATCGATCCAACCACAGACCTTCCAATGGAAGAGGTTGGATTTGACTTGATGCGGCTGACTCGGACCTTCAGACTTCTGGGGTCTCTCGAACAAGCCGATGGTTTCCAGAGGCCGTGGCTGATGGAGTCAAAGTGGTCTGGGACGTACGTCCCTACAGGCTGTTCCTGATACCGTACGTGCCGTAAGGTAGTCATCATCTTCCGGCTGTGGGAGATGTGAGCGACCCTGAAGCCCTCTTGAAATATGCGACCATAACCCCCAAAGTAATTCCCTACTCCGACTACAAGAATTTGACACGTAGCACACACCATCTCCAGGATTCGATGGTGATGAAAGCAACCACCCTCGTGTCACTCCAGCCGTTTGGCGTAGGTACTTGACCACGCCAGCTCCGTCATGGGCTGAGTCACAGCTGAACCAGATGAACTATATGTCTCAAACTCCGCATATCCACTTGCGACTTCCTCGAAAAAGTCGTAGGCAGCTGGCAACGTCGTCTATCAAAGTGTTACCCCAGGCACCATGAGTAATTAAGATGCGGAGTGAATGGCTGAGAAGCCGCTTGCTGGTGTCTCTTTTCAGGGCACATACTCCGTACACTGTTTCTTACTGAGAAGGCGTACAGGAACGGGGTCTGGTATACGTTGAGAATTGACAGCTTCGTCACAATATTCAGGGTATGCATCAGGTCGCGCAATGGTCAATTGGGAAGCGGGAAGTTTGTTTGAAATCTGATTGACGTCTTCGTCTAAGTAGGTCTATCTTCATGACAGGCGGGTGCTATTTACAACGACAGGGCCACATCGATCTGCTGCTTTGTCTCGCAGTGGGAGATGTGCTCTGCGTATGGGGGGATATATACGTCCAACAATTAGACAAAATGTCTTCCCAGGAAACCTGAGAGACCAGAAAAAACTGCCCGAGGCAACCGGAGAGAGAGTGTGTCCAGAGTCCACTTTTTCATCCCATGTGTTCAGCCCCAAAGAGTTGGTGTGTGAAATATGTACACAGTTAGAAGAGAGCGAGCCATTAGTGACAAGGCATCGGCCGTGAGAAGCATGTCCATGTCGATCTGATCCTGATGATCCGCAAAATAAGGAGATGGTAAAAAACACTGCGCTTTTCCCCGCTTGGTACCGTTGACGCCCAAAGACTTGAAAATCATGTCCACCCCGGATCTTTCGTGGGGTATCTTTCTTCTTCTCTCTACCACGTAAAACTCTCCTCCACAAAGTCGACCACTGTGCCCTCGTCTTGCACCTCTCTCACCGCAGATCTCACATCGTCAGCGAGAGCGCCGGGGCCGCAGATGTGGACGCACATGGCGCCCTGCTGCTCCGACACCTCACGCTTCATAATCAGAGGAATGTTGGGGCGACCAGGGAACATCTGGACTGTGTTGGATGCCGAAACAATCTGCTGAGAGTTCTGAGGGCGAGTGATGTACAGCTGGATACGGAGGATGTCCTTTCGGTTGGGGAGGCGAAGAATGGTATCCATCCAGGGACGAACCCACTCAAGAGCCTCATAGTCACGGACGATCCAGACGAGGGTGATGCGTCTCGTGGCAACACTGCCGTTGTTGTAACCATCGATGAGGGGCTTGAGGTAGGAGATACCGTGGGTGATACCAGTAGCGCCGGCGAAGAGCACGGCGTGACCATATGAGTCGAGCGAGTGGTGGCCACTGTAGGGACCTTCAACACAAGCCTTCATGCGGATGGCGCGGTCACCGCTCTGGCGGGCGACGTTGTAAAGATCACGAGTAAAGCCGCTCTGAGCACCGATGATGAAAGAGATGGAGGTCGTCGTGTTCTTCTTGTCAATGGCAGTGAGCGTAGCCTTCTCCTCGTCCACTCCAAGAGGCAGCGAGCGGTGGTCAGGAATATGCTCAACCCAGCCGATGGAGAATGGGTGGCAATCCCAGGGGCGGATGTCCTTGAATCTCAGGTAGGCGTGAGTGCCCGGCTTGACGTCGACGTAGCGAGGGAGGTTCATGGTGACACGAGTGCACTCGCCAGGAACGGCTTCGACAATGGCATCGGTGGTACCGCGGTCAGACCAGTTCATGTAAGCGACACGAACAATGCGGGCCATACGCTCAAGGAACCAGAGAATGAAGATAGCAATCATCCAGGGGAGTTGAGGTAGGCCACCCGGGAGGCCAGCGACGGCGCAGTGGATGTAGGTCATCAGGAAGATGAAGAATGCGAGGATGATGTGGACGTTGAGGAAGGTCTCGTAGAAGGCGTGGCGAACGGGCGAGAACGACAGGATCATGATGACAATGAGAGCAAGCGTACCAGCCATGCCCGAGCCGATGAAGAGCTCGTTGGACATCCTATGCCAAACGCCATCCCATCCGCTGTCGGCGATCTGGACAATCAACCAGGCAATAGTGTGAAGGACAGCCTCGATGACAGACATGCGGCCAACCCAGCGGTGAAGAAGGTTGTAGGTGTCGAAGCTGACGTGAAGCATGCCGATCAATGGGTTGTTGCGGCCGGCAAGAATGATGAGCGGCACCATGTTGACGACAGAGAGCGTGCCGGAGCGACCACGGAGTTCGGCGCAGAAAGAGTACAAGTTGGCATTCTCCCAGTTCAGGAAAAACATGTAGACCATGTTGCTGGCGATGTAGAATCCGAGGATGACGCTGTGCATGCGAGAGGGCAAGGTGCCGATGCCGATAGCGCTCGAGAGCTTGATCTCCTTGTTGTGGCGCTTATTCCAGAGGGGGGCGTACATGAGATGTTTCTTCAAGCTGGGCATCCAGTTCCACTGAGCCGTCTTCCAGTAGTTTTGCCTCTCACCCTCAACCGACATGGCCGAGACATGACGAAGCTGGGCCCAAAGGATACGGCTGATGGTGATAACCAGGACGACAATGGCCATTCCACCGAAGCTAGCCCAAAGCATGTCCTTGAACAGCATGTTGACGGGCTGGTTTACACCAGCGAGGTTGGAGTGGTAAGGAGAGATGGTGGAGGTGGCCTCGGCCGCCCCTGTCGTGGCAGCGGCATGAGCACGCTGTTGAAGGATCTGGGTGGGGATAAGATCCGCCACCAGGCCAGCGATCCTGCGCCGGTGAGAGTCCATCTGGTCAGATGTGTTGTTTTTGTTTGCTGTGAATCTCAAAAGTCGAGTATGAAAGGTGAAGGAGTCTTCGTTTCTCACGAGGACGTGAGATAGATAGCCTCGATCGGTTGGGCTAGGCTAATTTGCTGGAATGGTCCGGCAGGCGCGAGAGCGAGAAGTCGGATTGTTATCGAGAAGGGCCGGTCGGTTACAATGTCATTGTGCTTCGGGTCGAGAGCAAAGTGACAAAGAAAGAACGGGGATAGCAGGCCTGATCCGAATAAGTGAAGCGGAAGCCTTTGTAAGTATCAGCACAGTGTCGACGGTGACGTGTGATGAGTCGAGGTGGTGCAGGAGACCGAGTCACTGAGGAATGCGTCCAACCTCGAGGTGAGTGATGTGCGAAGCTGTATGACGGAGCGTCAAGTCAACCAGGGGAAAAAAATCCGGATGGTCGTTGCGTCGATACCCTTGTGCTGATCGTTTGCCTGGAAGCGAGGGCGGTCGGTGTATTGGCGATCCAAATGAGGTCAAGGTCGATCTGTATCTGGCCGAGCAGCAACCGGTTGAACAAATTGAGAAAAAGGCAGGTGGCTGAAGTTGACGTATGAGAAGACGGGGGACGAAGCAACGTCAATATATTGTGCGTCTCTCAGGTGGTTCTTCGCAGTGTCTCGTGCCGCGTCCTTTTCGGAATCGTGGAGCCGGAATCCCTTCTGTCGAGTGTGGAGAAGTTGGGCAGGTGAGGGTGATGGGGATTTTCAAAAAAAAAAAAAAAAAAAAAAAAAAAAAAAACCTCTGAAAATGCCCGGATTGCTGGATGACGAAGATGAAGTAAAACAAGACAACGGAGACGTTGACAATGTCTTGAATGTGATGCGTAGCGCGAGCTTTTTTGGGTTGTCTTGGAATGAGAGGAAAAAACGAGTGTACACCGCCGCTGACGGAGTTGGATTGAATGGGAAAGAACGAGCGTGGGTTTGTTCGATATTCGAAGGCAGAACCGAGCGCTGATTTGCCGAAAGGGAGGGAAGAGGGGTGTGTGATCAACAAGCGAGTATTCTCACGTGGTTTTAGTGAATGTGGAAATGGTTTTCAAGGAAGGTGCAAACGATGCAAAAAGAGCAAGAAAGAGCGTGAGGGAAGGAAGGTGCAGTGAGGGTGGTGATGTGGTTGTAAGTTCCAGAGTGAGGTTGGAAGGGTCGGGTTCAACGGTCGTTGTTTCCGCTTTTGCCTGGCGTTTGGTGGGTGGTGTTCGTCCAATGACCTCAGATGTTCAGTTCCCCCTGCTGTGTGTTTCGCGCTCTCTCTCTCTTTCTTTCGTTGCTCAGTCTTTTGTTACTCGAAACAAGTCCAAATCGGTATCCACCAAAGAAGAAGAATACGTGTAACGTCGTCGAGTGTTGTCCAGCCTCTCTTTTGCAAAGAAGAAAAAATAGTCGAATTCCAGAATTCCAGTCGAAAGCGAACCGTCTCACCGAAAGGAGACCGAAGAGAGTCAGCGTGACAACGGGCGAGGAGAAACAAAGAGTGGTTGGATCACCAAGCGTGGAGAGGGCGATTAAGGTACTTTAAAGAGACTGGCTGGGACGGGCCATGAAGGACCTCCTGCGAGCCACGACGGGGCCGGGGGGGACCCACGACAGCGCCGCCGAGAGGCTCCTCTCCTCCTCCTAGCTCCTCCTAGGTAGGCTCTGGCTCCTCTTGGGGCGGCCTGGACTGGATGCTGCTGGGCTCTAGCTGGGAAGGGCAACATGGTCCATTCCCAAATCCCCCCTGGATCTGAGGTGGCGTGCAAGGGCAAACGGGAATGACTGGATCGACTGGACCTCACAGCCCACGCTTGACTGGTTTCTGCCAGCTTCTTGCTCATCTATTCGCAGGTACACACAGGCTCCAGCACTCCCAGCTGGCTTCGGCAAGTATCCGTTACCAAACCAGGATACAGATACAGACAGATACGGGGACTCCTCTGCGCCAATGACCTGCCGAGCATTCTCACGAACGAGACGACGAACCAAGGTCGGGCATGGCAAGGCATGGCACAGCTTGGTACCTGCGTGGCCCTCACATACGCGGTGCGCTAGCCATGTACCCCTTTTCCACTCCGCGGCTACGTGCGACTGCCTGGTCAGCTTGATACCAATTCCAGTCCTACCACCTGAACCGTATAGAGTACTACAGACGCGCAATTCTCAACTCAATGGTCAAAAAGAGGAGCAAATCCAAGGGTACCAAGACCACATCTGCCCACCGAGCTGTCAGTCTAATCCTATTCCGATCCTTTGGTTGCTGGAATGGAATCACTGCGCCTTGCACATCGACCCACGTACCGGTGTTGCTCATGCCAGTGCCAACTGATGACCCCGGCGGAGATGGCGAATGGAGCACGGAAAGCAAGTCAACGATGCAGGAACAGGAATAATCCAGGGAAGCAAAGGGACTTCGCACTTTGTGCAAGACTGAGGTGAGAGTGGGATAAAAGGAGGGGGTTCATGGCCAGCGGTCAAGAAGAGGCAAGTCGCTCACGGTAAACGCAGGGATGTCACTGACGGGGGGATACGTACACAGGCACTTTATTCTGTACACACAGGGACAGGCTCTGAGGGAGTCGATCCCTGGTCGCCAATCATTGAGATCCAGTATTACCGTTCGCTGGGGCTGAAGGGATGGTCCCTAGCTATTCGGCCGCGTTGATTACCATGATTTCCATTCGCTTCTCTCGTCTCTCGACAACCCGGCACCTTAATTGTTCTTCCGGGGACCATTCGTCGTCGAATCTTTATCTTGGGACCGGTGGAATGCTGAGGGATAATATGTTCTCTCCTTCATCGCCAGATCTCATGCCGCAAACGGTCTCACCCTACGCCTCGGTCATCCCAAAATCAGGAACTTGGGGTCCTCAGGGTCTACGGGTCAATGGGAATAGGCTGTGCTCGCTGCACAATTGCAAACTCTGCTGATTATTCATGGCTCGGTAACTCAGGACATCGCTGCAACAGGCCATTGCAGCTCCCTTGGCTTCTGCTGGGCGATTCCGCCGAGCCGTCATTCCTGGCCAAACACGCAGTCTG
Organism: Colletotrichum acutatum; assembly: GCF_030867785.1. Classification (NCBI taxonomy): domain Eukaryota; kingdom Fungi; phylum Ascomycota; class Sordariomycetes; order Glomerellales; family Glomerellaceae; genus Colletotrichum; species Colletotrichum acutatum. The sequence goes on from NW_026849128.1 coordinate 93,237, forward strand.
AATGGCCCAGTGTTTCCAGGCTTTTCGCCATCTTCCCGACCCGTAAGCGATTTGACTGGTCAAAATCAGTTGTTGGGCTTGCCAATGTGGCAGCGTTGCTGACTGGACTGGGTCGCTCAGAGGGCTTGACAGCCAGCCAAGGGGCCCTCATCCAGGGGCGAACGGACACAGGCTAGGAAATGACAGGGGAAGAGACCGGACGAACAAGGATACTGGCTCGGGTGAACACTCGCCCTCGACCTATCGGCTAGTGCCAGCTGGACCAGTTCGCGTAAGATGCCAAGCACAACGACCAATCCTTCTCATGAAGTGCTGCTGATTTGCTGCTTCTCTGTCATGGGTCCGACTGAACCTGAAGTCGACATGTCTCCTCGGCTTCGCACATGGCACGAAGCTGCAGGAATTCTCGACTTGCACAGAAGATCCACCAAAGCGACCGAACACGACGGGCCTCTCATCCACCGTCCAACAAGGCCTCCTCTGCCCAGCCGCCAAGGAACACATTGAGATGAAGGAAAAGAAATTCCAACCATTGGCTGGGCCACCGACTTTTCAATCCAAAAGACCCCGTGGTTCCCTTCGTGGTCTCGTCTTGTTGACCCCATGAGCAGACCGTTGGAATTGACTTGTCTGGCCGGCCAGTGTCTCCCAGGCCAGAGACAATATTGATAATGTCCTCATCCGTTAGGATTCCCGTTGCTTCCCATCGGTCATCCGTATCTTCGGGCCCTGTTTGGCGCCAGGCTTGATCTGGTTCACTGAGTTGAGATCCAAGCCGAGACCAAAGCCGTTCGGTCCAGCGCCACGAGGTCACCAACGCAGGCTACTCTCGATTCTGCATACTAGTGTGTCAGAAGGCATCCGGATTCCGATGTGGTGTGGAACGGTGACACAGACATTATTCAGAAACGGGGCCATAAGATGTGCAGCTATCGTCGTATCCATTTTGGACCCAACCATTTTCCTCCCTTCCGAAATTCTGGAAGACACGGCAACTGACGCTCGGGTGATGACGAACTGATGGGTATTCAATGGAAGAGGGAATTCCCAAAAGGAGTTCGAAAGCAAAACCTACCACCCACTCATTGCTCAAGCTGTCTGAGCATGTGAATCAGCCCCTCGTTAAAGTCATGAATCCACGTCTCAGGCATAATGCTGTGCCGTCCCTCTCGGCCGATTCTGCCGTGGCATTCACCTGACGTTCCGTGGTACCGCGCCGGAGGTTTCCGTGCTTTTAACTCATCAACCAAACTATCAAACCATCTTCTTCCTTTGCCACGACTGACATCAACGGCATCCCTATCTCGTCTCCCCTGCAAGTTGCAGCTCGCAGCCGAGGGATCGTAATCGAACGTTAGTCGGATCTCCAGCACTACTAGAACCATCCAGTCGGCTGTTGGACAGATGTTATCTACCCCTCAATAAAATTTAGACTCATACGCTTGTCATTGAGGACTCCTGTCACGGCTGCAGTTCGCGGAGTCTGTGTGGTCTGTCAGGAGTCAAAGCTCGGTCTGATCTTGATAGCAATCAACCCTTTCGGCATAGGGCACCCCGGCCTTCGCATGGCCCCCGAACAGCAACCAAGCAACGAAGCCAAGATACATAGTAGAGTGTATTCACGAGGGGACTCCATCGGAGACGGAGCGATGAACCGACTGGGTAAACCATCCAACGTTCTCGTCTCCTTCAAAACACCAGCGAATTTTCTTCAATCGCGCCTTTGGACCTCGCAATTCTCGTCCAGCCGCATACAAATTGCGGGATGTGACGGCGTAGCCGTGCCCGCCGGGGTTCCAGCTCAGTTCAGCGGGGAGTCCCTGTTAAGCGTCGTTGCAAACAAATTAACACACCCGAACATCCTAGCACTCGGCCTCGGAGCCAGATTCCGCATAGAGGCGTCTTCCCTCCCTCCAGGGCCAGGCTCCCAAGTTCAACGTCCACCATGGGTACTTGGCATCCTCGCAACCGCCTGGCCGGGTCGACCAGATGGGCCGCAGTATCTACTTCGTAGAGGGGCCGAAGGGATTCTGCGAGGGAGCAAGCCGCCCGCTACCAGGCGCCAGCGACCTACCAACATGCCTGAGAGGTCTGCGAGGTCTGGGAGGAGGCCTGGAAGAGTGCAGACGTGCGGTGGGTGAAGAGGGGATGCCCCCATGAAGTCATTTGCTTGTTCGGTGACCTATCGTTTCAACGATATTGCAGGCCCCGTCCGCTTCAGGTGAGCGTTGGCATGCATTAGCACACAAACGCGTGCAGATGAAGCCGAGATATTCGGACGGTTCGTGAGATTTGTTCAAATTTCCTCATCTTCACTCGTCACTCTAGCCTCTACCTGTATCCGTATGCAGACGCTTCTCTTTCGCGACTAGCCCCTCATCACGATATCTTCTCCTTCCTTTTTCCCTTGCCGCCCTCTTGGCGCCGGGGCATGCACATTTCCCCATCCATCCTGGGCTCAGTGACAGCCCAACGGAGAGGGAGTTTGTGGGCGCTTCTGCTCCGGAAGCCTCATGGATCTGACCGAGATAGCCGTCCTATCTCAACCTTGATGAACCAAAAAGCGAACTTGGATACCCCCATCTGCCAACTCCGCCTATCTGTTGACTGCGATCCTTGAAACAAGATGGGATGATGAAATACCTGGCCCAAGGGCCGCGCGTGGTAGGAGCGCGGGGGTCACTGTGGATGCGGCTGGCCAGAGGTTAGGGAGATAGTGCTCGCCTCCAAAAGCTTCCAGAACAATGTTCAGAACCTGCGTGCTGTGGGTAAGGCAGTATGGAATATGGACAATGAGAAATCGGCACCAGCCCGCTACAGCTGCCCGAAAACCCAAGACATCTTTCTGGCTTGTGGCCCGCAATCCCGCTTGCGTTCGAGTCTTATGTAAGGAGATTACAATAAGGGGCCCAGCAGGATGACATAATCCCTAGTGGCTCGTGCTTATCTGCTGACTAAGGTCGCGGAGTACAGTGGCTGTCACGTGCACCTTCGCCGGCCCATCGGAGCTTGCAGCTTGACGACTGTCTGTCACGGTCCGGAAAATTCCATACCATCACGGCCAAACATTCAAATCACCTCTCCAGCCATTGAGGCCGCAATCATGGGTGCCAGCGAGTCAAAGCCGTCCTCCAGCACGCCTCCACACCTGTGGAAGGCGTAAGTTCATCCCAATTGCCCCCCGTTCGCAGAATCCGTCGGCTAATCCAATACTCGCCCAGCAGCTCGCCTAGCGGCATCTCCCACGACCTCGTCGAGTCCCTGCAGACCAGCCATGAGGTAAATATCGCCTCCCCTATATGGACCGGAACACTCTCGATGGAAAGCTCTATATATCCCATACCAAAATCGGAGCCTGGTCCTCCGTCTCGGCCTTTTTCATCCACCCTTTCATCCCTCACCCCCTTGGCGCATCTATTCCCCCAATAAGCCGAAGATCCAATAGCTAACCTCTCGCGCCAAACCATACAGACCGACGCATCTCGCACGCAACTCACCGAGATCCAAATCCAGCGCCGCGTCGCCGAGGAGCTGAAGCGCCTGCAGGCCAAGGAATCAGAGGCCCTCCGCCTTGCCCACGACAAGATTGCTACCGAGGACAAGCCCGCGCCCGAGGGCCAGCGCAGCCACGAGAGCGTCAAGAAGGAGGTCGAGGCCCTGCGCGCCAAGCTGGCCGAGCGCAAAAAGGTGCGCGATTTTCCCGAGGCGGTTGAGACGGCGCGCGGCAACGTCGTGCGGTGTCTGCGGGATAATGACCGCCGGCCGCTCGACTGCTGGCAGGAGGTTGAGGCTTTCAAGGAGGAGGTGAAGCGGTTAGAGAAGGGGTGGGTTGAGAAGATTGTCTCTTGAGTCGAGGAAAGGGGAGGTCTTGGTTGAGTTCCCTCTCTTCTTCCTCAGGGGAGTCTTCCTTGAGAAAGGGGGAGATGAAATAGACATGGAAGGTTTTCTTTTTTTGCGTTTTCTTGTGAGCCATGAAGGGGGTTAGACAGATACGCTGGATCAAGAGAAGAAGCAGGGCAGTAGGACGTGAAAGTGTAACAACATGCTACTGGCGGGCAAACGACACGAGAGAGAAAAAAGTGTATAGATGGCGAATGAATCTTGCTTCACATCACAAGTTCCCCCCTTAATGGAAGTCTTCATTTTTGTTTATTTCTCATATATCCTTCAGCAGCTCTATCGGACCTTGTTCCTCTGACGTAGTCTCCTGCTGCTGCTGCTGCTGCTGCTCCGTCTTCAGTCTAGCAGCCAACACCTCCTCCTTCCGCCGCAAACCCTCAGCCCTCTTCCTCTCCCTCCTGGCGTTAGCGTCCTCCCACGCGGCGCCACCCTCGCCCACCTTAGGCGGGGGTCCGGCGACGGCCTCCTGCAGAGCGGCGCGGAACCGGGCGATGCGGGCGGCGTTTTCTACGAAGCGCTCGTTGGCGATGTGGAGCAGGTCGCGGAGGTAGTCTGGCGTGACGGTGCAGTGCCGACGTACGCTGCCTTCGGCGGCGTCTTCATCCACGTACCCGATTAGAGATTCGAGGGCGAGACCCATTGTTCTCACGCCAACCATTGGCGTCACGGGCGATGACGACAAGGCTTCGTCTTCGCCTTGTGATGCGGAGGGGAGGAGGTTCAAGGCGCCGCTTTCGCGGAAACCTGCTGCGAGGGCGCATTTGAGGAGGAGTTGGGCGTGAGATAAAGATGCTGTAAGGACGTGGAGGATCTATGCAGGGGAGGTGTATGTCAGCCATGTGAGTCTTGTTGCTGCCCAGGATCCTTGTGAAAGGAAAGATGTGTCTCTGGGGTGACATTGCCTTGGTAGGAGACGAGTGAGGTAAGGTGTGTGTGTGTGTGTGTGTGTAAATGAAATCATGCATGAGAGAAAACGGAGACGGTCTTGCATACCATGGGCTCAAACTTGAAGTGAATAAGCCGCTTCCGTCGCCCAGACTGAGAGCGACCCGATACTTCGACAGCCTGCCCGGGTTCCTGTCCTGCTCCTCTTCCCGCGTCTTCGTCCACGAGACCAAACAAACGCAGCAAATCCTCGTCATTGTCGTGCGATCCGGGAACGGGATCGTGCGATACAAACAGCCACGTGCCCCCGCCTCCCTTTCCTCCGGGTCCAGCTATCGTCTCGAGGACCGCAGGGGCGGGGATATCATCGTCTTGAGAAGATGACGAGACTGCCGCTGCTGCTGCTGCTGCCCCCTGGTCCGTTCCCGCAGCTCCTCCTCCCGCCTTACGCCCCTCGAGAAACACGCTGACGCGCCCCGCGCAGCTGCTCGTCGTGACAAAGCCGTCGAGGGCGTTGAGCTCGTCAATCAGCTCCCGGATGCCGACGTCCACGGACCCCTTGGGCGAGGCGTCGGTGTACTCTGCATCGGGCACGCTGAGCTGTTCCAGGATCTTGTGTTTGCGGGTGGTGAAGGTTGCTGGTGGGACGGGCAGCTGTTGGTGTCCTTGTTTCTTCTGCGACGGTGCCATGATGCTGCTTATCCTCCCGTGCCTCTTGAACAGGCTTGGTAGAATCCTATGTGACTTGGACTTGGGTATCTTGTGGTGGGGTGTTTCTTCAACGGAGAGGGGTGTTCCTCTCACTCAACCTGGCGGAAGAAATCCTTTGCTGGCCTTGGGTGGTTCTCTTCTGCAGCTTGACTGATTTGGTCGCTGTAAGATGAACGAAGACGGTGAGGTCGGGCGTGCGTTGGGCGTTGAGGTAGTTTTTTTCTCTGCCGCTGGGCTGCGTGTAAGTGAAGTCTGCCCGCAAGTTCAGCTCATGTGAGATGAAAAAAGTGTGCGGTCGTGAGTGCTGTGAGGTACCTCGACCGTGCGATTTCGTTCCTCTATACACAGTGCGTCGCCGGGACGGGAGCCGGTGAACCCAAGCTTGTTGTATATTACCCTACCCTCCGATGCTACCCCGGAGAACTAGTGAACCAGAGAACACTTTCGGTGGATCAGGTTATCTGGTACGTATGGTGTTGCGTTTTTAATATCAAAATCTGATTTGACCGCTGCCAAGCCGGTGATCGTTGTCCCTAGCTTTTGGTGTATATGCTCGTTCATTCGCCCGACGGCGCCGGTATCTTGAATTCCCAGAGTCTACGGTATACTACCCATCGTATGACTTTGATTTCTCATTCCTGATTGCGTGCCTGATTTGATACATGGGAGAGCTCGGGAGAATCTGAACATGTGATGCACTCATTTGAGTTACGTCCGAGAAAATGACTTGGAAACTGCTCATGTCCGTTGCGTCAGCTGATCTCGATGATACTTGAAAGAGCTCTCTGTTATCCTGCTATGATGTAGCGGGTAGATTATCATTATCCTACGATACGTTGTGAGGAAACGTTGTGTATAACAGACGGAGAGGATGATGAGATGGATGGAAATATCTTGACTTTTTCCACATACGAGCAATGCGTATCGCCTCAATATCCGTTGATACGGTAGTTGCGTCTTTGTATCCTATCCTTGGCGCAAATACTGATGGCGGCTGCCTCTGACTATTCATTATGCATGGTCGCTGGGTGGCGATGAGGAGACGTTATTTTTTGTGAACAAAAAACTGGCCTACCCCCGAAAGCAGCAACCTTTCGAAACTTATAAAGGTATCACATCTCTAGACATCATAGTTGGAGAAATTCTTAGCCAAGCAAAGGCGAGCAATGGAGGTTTGCTTATGTACGATTAGACAGGCCTTTTGTCCGGCTGACCTTTACTACACATCATTCAAGTTATTCGGCCCATCATTCATTTCCGATGGGCAGAACGTAGCAGATTATGTTGAAGCTCAGTGAGACTCACATTGGATTACTCTTTCGTGTGAGCGAATACTCTATCATGAACTTGAATCACGTTTCTTGCATGGTTCTCAATGAGTACGGCAGGAGCTGCTTGCGACCCAGCTTCGTGTTCTTTTAGTTGCCTTGATCTGAGCTAGCCAATCAACTCCATGCGCTTCAAGATTTCTGTCTTGCAATGTGATAAAATGTGCATGGTATCATATAACATTCTCAGTTTTCTGAAGAACCATATGATTGCAGCAGTGCTATATGAGTAATCCATCGTTGTGGATTTGGGAAGGTGGTCACGAGATGTCATCTGAACCAATCTCAATATCAAAATTAAGCTTTGCAGATGACATGTCAGTGGGCTATCTTTGCCACGCCAGATTTCACTTGGATTGTGTTATGATCTTAGGATACGCTGTCTGGTTTCCACTAATCCTCCGAATGCGGGGTCCCTGTGGGACACAGAGATTAGAGCCTCACCACGTCTCTTTCTTCACTTCACGTCTCACTTAAGATCTTCAAGTTTGATCGATCGATTGATTGATTCATAAAGTCTTTTGCTTATGCTATCTACGAAGTAGAATCGAGTATCCGCTGAATGCGAGATACCTCCTGGCCCATGGCCTGGATTTATCCGGAACGCCTGCATGCTGTCTCGTACCGTCCCTTGATTTTTGTTTCCTCCCTGAACGCCGTCATGCATCATGTATATACAGGTCATTAATAAAGAAAGCAAGTCCCAAATCGCACCAGAGACAAAGCAACGCTTCTAAATCGATGCGATAGCCTGCTCCTCCTTCTCAGCCTTGACGATGGGTGCGATGGCCGCCTCGCCCTGCTTTGCCGCCTCAGCCGACGACGCGGGGGCGGCGCCCTTGGCCTCGACGGCCTTGCGCTCCATCTCCTCGAGGTACTGCGCGTAGCGCGACTTCTTGTTGTGGATGCCGCACTCGGTCTTCTGCTGGCCCTTCCAGCGGCCGGCGCGCTCATCCTCGCCCTCCTTGACGGGAACGGTGGAGTGCCAGTCGCCGACGGACTTATAGCCCTGGTCGAGGAGGTCGTTGTAGGGGACGTTGTGAGTCTTGATGTACTCTTGCACCTGCTTGAAGGACCAGCTGGCCATGGGGTTGATCTTGATGACGCCGCGCTCGTCGTCGACCTCGATGACGGGCATCTTGTCGCGGGCGCCTCCCTGGGAACGACGGCGGCCGGTGAGAATAGCGGCGACGCCGAGCTCCTGGTAGGCGCGCTGGAGGGGCTCGACCTTGGCGATCCAGTCGTACATCTCGGCCTCGGTCTCCCAGAGCTTGGGACCGTACATGGCCTCGAACTCCTCGGTGGAGGAGACGCCGTAGGGTTTGAAGATGTGGAGGGCGACGTTGGGGTAGCGCTCCTGGATGCGGTCGACGAGGGTGTGGGTCTCCTTGAAGTGGTAGAGGGTGTCGAGGAAGATGAGGTCGACATTGGCGGCGGAGGGGTTCTCCTTTTGGATCTTGGAGAGCATGTCGAGGGTGACGAGGCCGGTGAGGCCAAAGGCCGTCGACTGGAAGAGGTTGGGGAACATGATCTTTGAGAAGCGGAGGATGTCGAGGGGATGCATGTTCTCGAGCTGGTCGTTGAGGTGCTTGAGGTGGGGTTGGGTGAGGGAGATCAAGGGGAGCGCGGGGATGGACGACGATGTCGATGAAGTATCTGTGGCGGAACCATATCCGGACTCGACTTCGACACGGTCAAGCTTTGCAGCATCGGCGGCGTTCAACCGGGGAGACGACTCGACGGAGGACGTCTGCGTCGTGGGCTCAACAACGGCAGCCATTGTGTAAGGTTGTGTATGAGTTGACGGAGGAGGGGTTTGATGAGTGGACAGAGCGTGGCCGCAAGGCACCACGGGTATATGACGAGTAGTGGTTGTCAGAGGGTGTGTGTTGAAAACCCGGGGTATAATTCACTCGACAAGGCTTTGATCAAGAGACAAGATGGATAAAAGGCAAATGACGCAAGATGCTGAAGCTGGGGAAAGTGAGTTCAGATGCTCAGATCAGAGAAGAGGAAGAAGGCAGTAGTTGTTTTATGAGGACAAGAGGCACTTAAGGCAGGCAGAGCTTACACCGCGAGTTAAAGAGGCGGAAGGAGGATGACTTGTGCATATTGGGCACAGTGCCATCACCAAGCAACATTACTAATTTGCTTTCCAACCCATTCTCAGACAGGAGCCCCGATCGAACCAAAGGCCGAGAGAGGGACTGAGGGACGAGAGCCCGCTTCCCAACTATTGCGCAATCGCAGCTTGTTTGGAGCATCGCATTGAACAAGCGCTGAGGAATTTGCATCTCTAAGCAAGAGGCGTGGTCTGGGAGCAATCACGACATCCACGCTAAACCTTTCGTGACGAAGACGGTGCAATTTGATTGGTCATGGGTCGCAGGGGTTGCTCCGTACCGTCGAACATCCCGCAATTGCGCCATCGCCCCGGACGCCGGAGTGGATGTTGACAATGGCAAACTTTCCCCAACAGCCGGCCCCGAAAGCCGGGAGCCGTGACGTTCAGAGTATAGATATTTGGGGCCGGACTCCTCCTCCGTGATCACCGAGGTTGACGTTCTCCTCATTATCTTGTTCACGATGAGCGCGGTCGAAAACAGGGGCTCAAAGGGGGAGATCTTGTCGTTGAACATACATACATACATAGTTTATTACGCCCCGGCTAAGCTGTTTAGGGCTCGCATGATTATCTACATATTCTCCACATTCGTTCATATCCTTGCCTCCCAGAAGCCCATACAAGTCTTGTTCGTCTCCGTATGTGTCTTTTTTAGTTTTGCATGTCGATGCTGCGGTTGCTCGTGGGGTTAGTAGCAGGCCATCTCGGAGTTGTTTCTCAAAGTGTTCGACGTCCTATCGTCGGCGGCCGAAGCTAGTCCTGCTGTCGATGGCACGAGGATGCGTGGGGGTGTCTCCGGTTAATTTGATGATGTTAGTTGCGTGTGGTTTCGCTGCTGGCTGATCTGTGCATCTAGCCTCTCCGTGCTCATGGCGAACTTGATCGTCTCTTTGACAACGTCTACGCTTGGCGACCAATCCTTAGGGTCGGACGCGCGCTTTCCTCCCAGGAAGTATGACAGATTTCCTCTCCGCGTTTCCGTCTGTTGGAGCATCCGAGTCCGCTGTGCCGTCCACTGTGTGCATCGAAAGAGAAAATGCTCTACCGTTTCTGCAGATTGCCCGCAAGCGCATAGCGCCGCGGCGGTTGCGCCGATCTGGTAGAGGTACCAGTTCAGCCTTGCCATTCCGGTGCGTAGTTGCGCTAGAATGCTGGCTTCTTTCCAGGCCAGTCCGTCATACAGCTTGCGTGTGTGGTTTCCCGGCAGGGCTATGTCGATCTTCTTCGAATATGCTCCTACGTTGTCGGGCAAGGCTCCGTGCTTCTGTCGCACGCTCTGTAAAGCGATCCTAAGTGCCGTCGAGTAGGCTCTGGCCGGCCGTTTTTGTGGTGTCTTGTTTACTTGGGTACTTTCCTTTGCTGCTGCTTTGGCCGCTTGCGCCAGGTCTGACTCTATCGATGATGGAAGCCAGAAGAGAGTGACTCTGTTGCCTCGTCTCTGCAGAGCTTGCACGCTGGCATATAGTTGTCGGATCTCTTGTTGGCCTGACTGCTGCCGCGGGTTGTGCATCACCAACACTGCCGCTTTGTTGCGGGTGAAGACGTGGATGGCCCGGTACTCGAGTCTCTCTGGGAGAGACTTGACCGCTTCTGCCAGTGCCGCTAGCTCTGCTACATACGGGTTCTGCTCCGTTCTCTGACCGAACGTACGCGAGGCCGTCACGACGCCACCGCCCCCTCTGAAAGATGCGGGCAGCGTCGTCGCCGTTCCAAAGCCCACAACCTCGTTCCTTGCTGAGCTCCCTGTCGCTATCCTCACTGCCCATCCAGACCGGATTGCCTCAGAGGCCTTGACCGTGTCGTCGTCGACTACTGTATCAATACGACGTTCCCAAGGAGCGATCGAATACCCTTCGATAGTCTCCAGCTTGTCAAGGGGTAGGTCGCGATAGGCCTCCGCCATCAACTGGAAGGGTGACGGAAACCGTCTAAAGGCCACCGCCCGCAGACGTCGAAGCGGATGGGTCTTGGGAAGGCTTCGCAGCCGTACCCAGAATGTCGTTGATTTTCTGTCGTACCTCTCTTGCGCCGATTGTATGCTTGCCTCCGCTTCAGCGACCGCCGTGGCCACCGTGTTGAAGGTTCCCACGATCGCTTGGGCGCCAATCCTCTGCACTCGGTTGATCACCCTCATCTGCGCTGCTCGACACCTGTACCTCCAGACGTTCGACGCGTAGTCCATCGTCGGTGCTACGGCCGCCACGAAAAGCTGTCTGGCCGTCGCCGGAGACAGGCCTTTGAGCCGTTTGAGCCCCAGCACGGCCTCCAGCCCTTTTGTCGTCGCGTCTGCGATGTGCTTTTCGAAACGGAGTTTCGTGTCCATCATCACTCCCAATACTTTGACGTGGTCCTTTGCTCGGACAGTGTCACCTTTGATGACGAAGCTGGTTGAGTCCGCCGGCAGCCTCCAGTGCGCGTGAAGTGGATGATGGCCGTCTTGTCCGTCTCGAACGTCGCCCCGCTTCGTCGTTCCCACGCGAGTGCTCGATCGATAATATCTTGGATGCCCTGACGGTTTGCTTCGCGCGATCGGCCTGTGACCCACGCCGTGTAGTCATCGACGAAGGCCAGCGCGCCCCCGTTCTCGTCGATTTGGTGCTGTACGAGATCGGCGTTGAAGAAGAGGAAGAGCACGGGCGAAAGCGGCGAACCCTGAGGCAGTCCGGCTTGTGGTAGCGGACGAGCCTCGGACTCGTGACCGTTAACCAGGATGCTTGCCGTTCTATGGGAGCAGAAGGCGTCCACCCATCTCACCAGCTTGTCCGGGATCCCCCGCGCTCTGAGTCTTTGAAGTAGTCTCTCTTTGTACACACCATTGTATGCTCCCTTGACATCGAAGCTGACCAGACTGACCACCTTTCTCTTTCTCCACGCTCTGTAGATGTACTCCTGCAGCAGTACCAGCGCCTGCTCTGCCGACCTCTGCTTGCGAGCGCCAAAGTGGCTCGTGGGAAGGAGGCCGAACGTCTCGACAGCGTGCGAGATACGTTCTGCCAGGACCGACTCCAGCACTTTTCCGAGCGTCGAGAGAAGCGAGATCGGTCGCCAGGCCTTCGCTATACCGTAGTCGCTTTTGTTCTTCTTCAGCGGGATGATCTTTGCGTGTCGCCACTGCCTCGGCAACACCCCTTCATCC
>NW_026849129.1:0-104470 GCF_030867785.1 Colletotrichum acutatum
TCGGGCTCTATCGCGGCGGCACGCTCTAGGAAGAAGGTTGGTGAAAGCTGGTGTATGTGGTGGTTCGGACGGGGCTCGTCGACCTTGGCTGTGGAGGATGACAGGAGGTGTCCGAGGATGTTCTTGAGACGAGACGGAGGGCTAGACATGGCTAATGTTGACCGAAAGAGCCTCTTCTACAGAACAAAGAGGTGAGATGTAAGAACGAAGATGAGATTGTCAATTTCTGCGTGATGAATCTGAAATCGTTGACTCGTTTGAAAGCTGGCGGTTACAGACACATGGAGGCGAATGAGGAAGAAGTGGTGAGTGAGAGGAAGCACTTGTATGCCGCGATTGAAAGCCAGCCATTCTTGCTACCAGCCACAATCCCTCTTCCACTTACCCGATCCCCGAGCCAGGCCTAGCTGTCCCTGCTGGCATACCCCAATTGTCCAGCTTTTTTTGAGACACTTTGACGGACCGAACCCGACAGCTCCAGCTCCCAGCTCCTGCTTAAGCCCGGCTGTCCTCGGTAGGAAATTACCCCACACTTGGCAAGTGTGCTTCCAGGGCTGCTCCCCACCAGGTTCAAGCTCCCGTCCCAGGCAAGTCGGGGTAGTTGCGCTAGACCGGATTGGACCTCCTTGATATTAGGTAAGCAGGACTCATAGAGAAGCGCATAGGTGAGCCCGCGCCAGGGGGTGAAAAAACGTCCAGCCAGCAGCGAGGAAAGGGCCCACTGCACTTAATGAAAGTCGCGTCGTCGCTGTGCCACCTTGCTGTAGCCTTGCGCGACCAGGGAAAGTGCAGCGCGAAGTGCCAACGCCCGAAATTTTATCACCGACATCAGCGGGACCTCCTTGAAGCACCGCCATCTCTATCCTTCCCACCTATCCATCTCAAACATCAGCGATTCGAGTCATACGTCACTTCCTCACATATTCCGCCTCGAGTAGAGCTTTCTCTGCGACGGTATCACGACGACACCAGCCGATACTTTTCTTGATCTTCCGACCTCTCGCCAGCAATCATGGCAGCTATGTGAGTGCCCATCACCCGCTCCTTCTTTCGCACAGATCCCATGCCCGTCCAATTGCCGAAAAATCATGGATCTTATGCGGAACAACTGTTCTACAATCAGGCGCAATTGGTGCTTCTCCCACTTTTCCATCGTCCGATAGCTAACGAGATGCCCCTTCCCAGAGAGAGCTTCGACGGCATCTACTTGGACCTCTCCAAGGAGAGCGGCAAGTGCAGATTTGCCGAGAGCGGTCTCGGTTGGAAGCCCTCCGGCGGCGGCGATACCTTCACTCTCGATCACAGCACAATTGCCTCGGCGCAGTGGAGCCGAGCTGCCAAGGGCTACGAAATCAAGATCCTCAACCGAGACTCGCGCATCATCCAGCTCGATGGTTTCCAACAAGAGGTAAAGAAGCGCGCATCAGTCGTTAGATTCAGGATGAATGGAATGCTGACTTGGTTATTGGCGTGAAGGACTATGAGCGTCTTTCTAAGCTCTTCAAGAACTGGTACAGCACCGCGCTTGAGAATAGGGAGCACGCCCTGAGGGGATGGAACTGGGGCAAGGCCGACTTTGGAAAGGCTGAGCTGTCTTTCAACGTCCAGAGCCGCCCTGCGTTCGAAATCCCCTACTCCGAAATCTCAAACACCAACTTGGCGGGTCGTAACGAGGTCGCGGTCGAATTCTCAGCTCCCACGGACAAGAACGATACTGGCACTAATGGCCACTTGGGCGGTGCGCGCGGAAAGGGCAAGAAGGCGGGTGCCGGCAAGGATCAGCTCGTTGAGATGCGGTTTTACATTCCCGGAACCGTCAAGAAGGAAGTGGAGGGCGATGAGGCTGGTAGCGACGCCGGCGGCGAAGAGGAGAAGAACGCCGTCACCCTGTTCTACGATACCCTGATGGAGAAGGCCGAGATTGGCGAGACCGCAGGCGATACTATCGCTACGTTCCTGGACATTCTCCATCTCACACCCAGGTATGTGCGAATCGCTAAAGCTGTCTATAACCTGACAGTTTCTGACGCTCCGACAGAGGTCGTTTCGATATCGACATGTACGATGCGTCTTTCCGTCTCCGTGGTAAGACATACGACTACAAGATCCAGTACGACGCCATCAAGAAGTTTATGGTGCTTCCCAAGCCAGACGAGACCCATGTGCTTCTTTGCGTTGGCCTGGACCCGCCCCTGCGCCAGGGTCAGACAAGATACCCGTTCATCGTCATGCAGTTCAAGAAGGACGAGGAGGTGACGATTGATCTTAACCTTACCGAGGAGCAAATAGACGAGCGGTACAAGGACAGACTTCAGCCTCACTACGAGCAACCCCTCCACCAAGTCATCACCTACATCTTCCGAGGACTTGCCAACAAGAAGATCACAACGCCTGCCAAGGACTTCCAGACGTATGTGTCTCACCATCCGAGCGAGAGAATCTGTGCTAACATCCACGCAGCCACCGCAATCAGTTCGGTATCAAGTGCTCGATCAAGGCCAGCGAAGGCTTCCTGTACTGCCTGGAGAAAGCGTTCATGTTTGTGCCTAAACCTGCGACGTATATTGCCTACGAGCAAACAGCATCCATCACATTCTCTCGTGTTGGAGGTGCCGTTTCTGCGCTGTCAACCTTTGATATCACCGTGCAGATGAAGAACGGCGCTGGCTCATCACAGTTCAGCAACATCAACCGCGAGGATCTCAAGGGGCTCGAGGAGTTCTTCCGACTCAAGGGATTGCGCGTTAAGAACGAAATCGATGAAGAGACCAACCTCATTGCCGCAGCCATGCGCGACCAAGCCATGGACGATTCGGAAGAGGAGGTTGTTGGTGCCGCCAAGGCCGACCGTGGCTCAGCTGACGAGGACGAAGAGAGTGTCGATGAGGACTTTAACGCCGAGAGTGAGAGTGACGTTGCCGAAGAGTTTGACAGTGACCATGAGAGCTCTGGCTCAGGCAGCCAAGAGAGCGACGTGGATAATGACGACGGCGACGATGGCGAGGATGACGAAGAAGAGGAAGAGGAGAGGCCCAAGAAGAAGAAGAAGACGGGTTGATTGCGCCCTTTCGACTTTTGGGTGTGTTTATCGGCTGGGTGGAGAGGCTGCTGGGCGTTTTTATTTGGGTGTCGGATGGAATGTAACACTACGATTATCTACTTTGACGCTGGCCGACTCGGCGTCGCGGCGAAGCAAAAGAGGTTAATATTTTTCTCGGAAGAGACCCTGCGAGTCTTTTGCAACACGAGGATTTACTGAGTGCGTTTTTGTTTAGTATCGAGTGACTGTTTACTCACGGCATTATGCAAGTGGGGTCCATGTAAGCTTGCCTAGTACCTTACCTTGTACGCCAGTGAGTCAACCCAGCACATGCCACACGACCACCCAGATGTCATTTGGTGTCTTGACCATCAAGTCCCAGCCGTTTACTACTTGTGTTCCCTCCTCACGATCGCATGAACAAGCTACAGCGGGTCCTGCCACATACCTTACACGTACAAATACCATGAACGAGCCCGTCCCGCTCCCTGGCTCAGGCTCAGGCTCAACGGTAACGATGCCAAGCCTCGGCCTCGGCGTCTACCAGCTCAGAGGGGAAGAATGCTTCGCTGCCTGTCTGGCGGGGTTAGAGGCCGGGTACCGGCACGTCGATACCGCGCAGCTGTATGGGAACGAAGGGGAGGTTGGGAGGGCTGTTGGGGTGTTTTTGCGACGGCGGGGGGAAGTGTCATCGGATGGGTGCGATGATAGGCTTGGTGTTTCTGCCGCTGGAAGAAGAGGGGGAGTCAAGAGGGAGGATCTGTTTTTGACGACCAAGGTTGGCCAGTGGGATGGCGACGGGGAGAAGATGTATGAGAGTGTCTCGAGGAGTGTGATGAGAATTGCTGGGGAGAAGGAGGGAGGGTACGTTGACTTGATTCTCGTACATCGTCCCGTTGCGCGGTGGAGGGATATCTGGAGCGTGCTGGGAAGGTTTGTGAGGGAGGGTAGGGCGAGGGCGATTGGGGTGAGTAATTTTGGCATTGAGGCGCTGGAGGAGATGAGGAAGGGTTGCGAGGGGGTGTTGCCGTGTGTGAATCAGATTGAGGTGAGTCTTCTTTCCTCGCCGTGTTAGGACATTGACAGAGGTCTGCAGAGCAAAGTTGATTGAGGGAGAGATGCTGATGAGTGCGGGAATAGCTCCATCCGTGGTGTCAACAGCGGGAACTAGTCGCCTACTGCCAACAAAACGGCATCGTGGTACAAGCGTACAGCCCTCTCGCGCGCGGACAACGGTGGACGGACCCTGTGTTGAAAGAGGTCGTAGAGCGGGTCCGGCGCCGTGTCAGTGTCGGGGTCCGGGAGGTATCATTACCGTCATCCGGACAGGTGGCGGAGACGAACCGGCGCAACGAAGACCCACAGGGCGGGGAAACGGCAGTCACGAAAATGAGAGAGATCACGGAGGGTACAGTCACGCCGGCGAAGGTGCTGATCCGTTGGTCTCTGCAGCGCGGATTCGTGCCGCTTCCGAAGAGCGCTGGGGTGGAGAGGATCAGGGAGAATGGGGACGTATTTTGGTTCGAGCTTGATGAGGCCGAGATGGACTTGTTGGATGGATTGGATTTGGGGGCAGCAGGGGCGCTGTTTCCTAAGAATGTGAGTTGATGATGGGATACCTACCTACCTACCTTACAAAACCTAGTACCTTCCAAGATGCCTTCCCATGGAATGCATCCTGATAGAAATGCTCTGGAATAGCCTGGTAATGCAGCCTGGGGGGCTAGAGGTAGCGTGTAAAGACTTCATTGCGAGTTTGTAAAGTACGTAAGATTGATCGGCTTTCGGTTTCTGTACATGGCCATACGTAGCCTGCCTCTATAGAAAGTCCCAGGTTCACTTTCACTTCACGTCCATGACATGATGTTACAATATTGAGTCTGGCCGCAACACACAGCAAGAGCGTGGATAGTATGCCTGCTAATGAGGTGACTACAAGTGCCCCACGCAGACAGCGCCTCCCAGCGGCCGGGGCAGCACGGAAGGTTCGCCGAGACCCGAATCGGGACCTTATTCGGGCGCGGGTTGGTGGCGCTGGCGCTGGCGCATGAACTCATCAAGTGGGTGGTGGAACCATTCCAGGGCAGCCAGGACAGGTGCCAGCTTCACCTGGAATCTTCGATGCTCACTCACCCTGGGCCATCCCACCTCACACTGCGCTTGCGGAGGGGCAGTGAAGCAGTGACCTGCCTGCTTGCAGCTTGGGGTAAAGATCGCCAAACAAACAAAAAACATCGACAAACGTCTCTGCCCTTTGACCTGCGAGCGCTTGACTTTAACCTTTTTAATTTCCTCCAATTCAGCACTCCATTGCCGTCATTTCAGATACCTGACTCGCTTTCTAAAGATGACGACCATGAGCGAAAGTAGCTTTCAACGTCCGTTGCGCGGCGGTTGCCAATGCGGGCGCAACAGTTACATCATCGAGGTCCCGCAAGGCACCACCGAGAAAGCCCAGGTGCTATTCCACACAGACTCAATGCACAGTAAGTCGCTTCGCCTGGCCAATTTCTCGTGATATCCGAGGGCAGGCCTTCTCAAATAATCCCGCCGTGCATACAGCCGATCATGCCTCCCCTCTTCGAGAGCGGAAGCTCCGCTAACCCATGATCTGATCCGCAGGAGTTCCTCTCGCAACCCCACTGGCCGCCATGATCCGAGTGCCACTCTCGTGGTATCACAGCTCAACCCACGCCTTCTACCCAGACGAAAGGCACTCGGCGATCCGTCGCGTCTTCGAATCACCCTCCAACCACCACCCTTCGAGACGAAACTTTTGCGGCTTCTGCGGCACGCCGCTGTCCTACTGGACCGAGAGACCCCCTACTGAGGCGGGGTTCATCCACCTGACCCTTGCGAGCCTGCGAGGCGAAGACCTACGAGATCTGGAAGATCTGGGGCTGATTCCAGAGTTTGAAGAGCCGGAAGAACAGCCCGCTGTTCCGACAACAACCACGGTAATTGGGAGAGAAACCCAGGGCGTCCCTTGGTTCGAGGGCATGATTGAGGGCACCCGTTTAGGCAACCTGCGTCATAGCCAGGTTGTTGATCATAGCAAAGACGGGAAAATCAGGGTTGAATGGGAGATTGTAGAGTGGACCGAGGGAGACGATGCTCCCGACGTGGCCCCAGCAGCGGATGGCGATGTTAATATGACGACAAATCATCCCGGAAAACGCAAAATGAACGACCGAGAAGACGAGGATGCGGCTGTTGACGGCATGCATTAAGCCTTGTCCATGCCGTGCATTGCAGCGGCAGGGTAGGTCGTAATGAGTCCAGGGCCGTCACGAACTGGGCCGGCTCACCTTCGTCCCGGCTTCCGTACACCTCGGTGAGGCTCTGGATAGAGTCTCCAAAACAAAGACTATGCTCCTGGCGCAGACTTTGTCCCGTCAGTCTTGGAAAGTTGGCGCGAAGATGTGCTGCGTGGCGGATACGGAAAGAATTGAGATGCGGTTCGAAGAGCCCGGCAGGCATGCGCGCTCTACTGACGGCAGCGTTCAAGATGATTATAGCAAAGATGAAGGTACCTTGAGATAGCTGTAAATGCGGCCATGTACACACATACCCCAGCAGGGAATACAAGTTGCAAAATCTCCGATGATCTCCCGGAAGTAGTGTGTTTTTGAGTCGTTTCGAGCTTCCGCTACCTGGACCAAAGGCCTGTTGGCTGTAAGTGAAGGCCCCGCCAGCCGGGCAGACGGCTTCGTCAACCGAAATCGAGAAGACACAAAGCCATTGCATCGTTTCCTTGAATGACCGGAAGATGCCCTGGCCTTCCGCGTAGAAACAATAGATCGGTGTTATTTCATGTGATGCGGCGCATTGTAATCGCGCAGACTAAGGTGCTTACGCTGGGGCTGTCGGGCTTGGAGGGGCGGAATTGAATTCCAAGCAGGATGCAACTCTTCGTAAAGTCGTGTCTATACATCCATGAGCCGCTTCAGAGAAGCGCCGCACGGAGAAAAAGAAAACCGGAAGGGGCCTTGAGATAATGCTAGGTGTTCTGAAGTTGAGATGCCGTCTATATCAGAGTCTCGTTATGAAGCTGGGTGCGAGAAAGCTGGATGGTGCGGAGATTATGGGACGATAGCCGGATTTGGAGAAGCTTATTGGAGTGACATTGGACGAGCCGGATGTAGATAGAGGTGAAAGGGAGACTCTCCCGTCCGACATCCGCTCATCGAAAGCGACGTGATTTTGTTCGCGGACCCGGGGTACTCTGACAGTACATTTGGACTGGGCGCGACCAAAGTAAGGAAAATTATGGCAGTATTGGCTGGTTACCCGTCGTCTGGGAGTCGAGGAGAGCTCGGGAGGATTCCCCGTGGCCATGGTCGGTCGCCTTATGCGAGCGATTGCGTAGGACGAGACCTTGCAGAGTGTGCTGCGAGCATGTCTGCTACCAGCCGGTTCTGGCGAGGCAATCAGAAATTGAGATCAGCTCGGATTGCGCTAGCGGCCGGCGGAATTGAGCCGTCACTGGAGTTTTGGCGACAGCGTTTGGTGATATGCATGTCGCCGGCCATCCAGTGTGCGCATGTGTCGGTACCGGTATGTTTTGCGCAATCTGTGTGTGATGTGTAAGGACAACTTGGTGCGTGGGCTGCAGAAACTGCAGCGAATTCATGCTGGCGCTCTGTGCCAAATAGAGACAAGTGTCCAATCATATAAGTTCGGAGCTCGTCAGGTGAGGAATCGTGGTTTGTTCGTGTTTCGAATTGGCTCTTGGAGGCCGGTGCTGGTAAGACGAGCTGGGCAGAGAAAAGGTCATGTTTTGACGGATAGACGGGCCGTCGTGTGCTCTCTTAGACTCTGGCAAGCGGCGGAGAGGAGAGAAATGGGGGCACTTGGGAAAAAGGGGACCCCACGGCGGGGTAATGGAAGGCGCCCCTGGCCTAGGCGCAGATGCACTTCCCCTGTTAGGTGTCGGGTCGAAGAAACCCCAAGGAGGGCAAGAAGGGAGTAGATACTTGCCTATTCGTACCTTCCTTCCCATTGCCTCCGAATTCATTTGGAAAGAGGCATCGTGATGAGGACGTGCTTGCCTCTTACAGAATTGCATGTACATGTACATCAAGGTTGCACAAGGTCACTTTACTGGCGGCAGCTGCCGTGGATATACACTTAGGTTATTGCCTTCATTCCTTCCATCTTTCCCGTAGCCTCTGCTGACTCTAGCGAATGGAACATGACGATGCGCTTCTTTTCGGTGTTCCATGCACAATCTACTGTAAGAAAATCCCCGCGCCATCTGGGTAACGAGATAGGTACACCGCTCAAAGTAGACGCTACCGGCGGGCAAAGAAACCTCACGTTGGACGCCTCATCTTTGCCAATCCAACTTGTCAGATCACGCCTCCGACCCATCCCCCAACGCCGACGCCAATGCCAATGCCAATTCGGGCCATGTTCTAGTCCTAGCTTCTCGGTGTCGACGGTCCGACATTGGAGACGTCCAGAGTACCAGATTGACCAAGGCGCTACCTGATACCACGTCCACCCGTCCCATGTCGTTGTCTGATGTGCCCAGTCTATACCTCACTCTTACTGCACACCTGCACGCTTGGTACAGACGGATACCTTGACACGATGCGGGTGTTTGTCCCATCTTTTTTTTTCCCTCTTCCCTGCCCCGTCTACCTTAGTTTATGATACTCGAGTAATCCTTGTATCTGGCTACCTTTCCTTTTGCCTAAACCTACTAAGGACGTCCAAGTACCCCCGTCCATCCCAAGGTCACAATGCCGTTTTAATTGCGCCGCGCTGCTTCCTTCCGTCTTTTTTTGCATCTTATAAGTATCGTGGCAGCACCTCACTGCCCGTCTGTACGATCCATCTTGCTCCCTTCTCTCTCCGTCGCCTCCTCTTTTCATCTTAGCCCTCCTCTCGATCTCTTCTGACCACTTGTTATCAAGTGGTTCGTTTCTCGTCGGGGCAAATTTTCTGCTCTTGGCTGTCCCATCATCATCACCATCCCACCGTCAAGCCCATCGAAACCCCTCCATCAGTCATAGCGTAGGTGTCTCGCAGACTGCCAGCTCTCTGAGAATCATCATACCAACTCTCCTCTCCGTAGCAGGTCACCCTTCAAGCCCGCCCATCATGTCTCTTCCTAACGACTTCCTCTGGGGCTTTGCCACCGCATCGTATGTATTTCATCCCATCATCAACCCGGCTCGGCCCATCCCCAATGCCCCGGTCTGGTTGTTATCACCATGCATATTCGCGCCCTCTTCCGCCGATATCCCGATTTGGACGACTTACAAGCATTCTCCCACCACACTTCGCCCTCCTCCCTCCGTCTTTCCCGTCCCGCCTGCAAATTCCACTTCCCCTCCGAGCTGCCCCCACTCTCATCTTTCCCCTCTCTCCTCATTTAGCGACCACGACGACACAACATGCGAGACCCCTGCTGACGCTATTTGTCCACCTCTACAGTTACCAGGTTGAGGGTGCCGCCGAGAAGGACGGCCGTGGTCCTTCCATCTGGGACACCTTCTGCGCCGTCCCCGGCAAGATTGCCGATGGCAGCTCCGGAGCCGTTGCCTGCGATTCCTACAACCGCACTGCCGAAGACATTGCCCTGCTCAAGTCCGTTGGCGCAAACACCTACCGTTTTTCCCTTGCCTGGTCGAGAATCATCCCTGTGGGTGGTCGCAACGACCCCATCAACCAGGCCGGCCTTGACCACTACATCAAGTTCGTCGACGACCTTCTTGAGGCTGGCATCACCCCCTTCATCACCCTCTTCCACTGGGATCTCCCCGATGGACTCGACAAGCGCTACGGTGGTCTCCTGAACCGTGAGGAGTTCCCTCTCGACTTTGAGCACTACGCCCGCATCGTCTTCAAGGCCATTCCCAAGTGCAAGAACTGGATCACCTTCAACGAGCCTTGGTGTTCCTCCATTCTCGGCTACAGCAGTGGCTTCTTCGCCCCTGGCCACACCTCGGACCGCAGCAAGTCCGCCATCGGTGACTCCTCCCGCGAACCTTGGATCGTTGGCCACAACCTGCTCGTCGCCCACGGCCGCGCAGTCAAGGTCTACCGTGAGGAGTTCAAGCCCACCAATGGTGGCCAGATCGGTATCACCTTGAACGGTGATGCCACTTACCCATGGGATCCCGAGGACCCTGAGGACGTCGAGGCCTCTGACCGCAAGATCGAGTTCGCCATTTCCTGGTTCGCTGACCCAATCTACTTTGGCAAGTACCCTGACTCCATGCTCAAGCAGCTCGGGGACCGCCTGCCCGAGTTTACGCCCGAGGAACTCGCCCTTGTCAAGGGATCCAACGACTTCTACGGCATGAACCACTACACGGCCAACTACATCAAGCACAAGACCACCCCTCCTGAGGAGGACGACTTCCTCGGCAACCTCGAGACCCTCTTCGAGTCCAAGAGCGGCGAGAACATTGGCGAAGAGACCCAGTCTTTCTGGCTGCGCCCCAACCCCCAGGGCTTCCACAACCTCCTTGTCTGGCTCTCCAAGCGCTACGGCTACCCGCCCATCTATGTCACAGAGAACGGCACCTCCCTCAAGGGCGAGAACGACATGCCCCTTGAGCAGATCCTCGAGGATGACTTCCGTGTCAAGTACTTTGACGGCTACGTCAAGGCCATGGCCGATGCACACGAGAAGGACGGTGTCAACGTCAAGGGCTACATGGCGTGGTCCCTCATGGACAACTTCGAGTGGGCCGAGGGCTATGAGACTCGCTTCGGCGTCACCTTTGTCGACTATGAGAACGACCAGAAGAGATACCCCAAGAAGAGCGCCAAGAGCCTTAAGCCCCTCTTTGACAGTCTCATCAAGAAGGCCTAAGTATATATCACCCTGTTTGAATGTTGACGCATTGGGAGAGGAGGGTAAAGGGCATCCATTAAGCTTGGATATGCATATCATTTATGGAAATGTACAGAGAGCACTGAGCTGCTCATGATGATGTATGAAGATTCTTTCGTTGCGATCCAATATGTAGTTTGGATATGAAATACCGAATTGAGAAGGCTTAAATCTGATGTCGATCAAGGAGTGAACTGGAATATGAGATGTGGGTTGTCTCGCTGGATTGTGATTACCGGCTAAACTTTATGCTTTCGGTTACATTTGAACCTCGCTTAGGAACTTCGTGTAGGTATCACTCAGATCTCACATGGCTTGTCAACCAGCAACTGAAAAGGACTTTGTAAGCCTTTCAGAACTGCCGAACCAGACTTTGGGCTAAGGTGGTTCCAAGGTGTAGTAAACGCGCCACGAACCATGTCGGCTCGGCCTTTTCCCCATCTCACTTTCTCTGTGTCCTTATGTGAATAAGAAATATTCGATGAATGTTGAATTCGCTGGCTGTCATTTATGACTTGTCTGCAGTAGATAGGATAGGCCCCTCACAGTTGCGAGCGCCGTAGATGCCACGGATCACGGTATGTCATGAAATTAGTTATCGACGAAGTAAAGATAAGCGCAGAGCCAGCGAGGTCCGAAGAGGGCTTACGGTATCGGATGTGCCTGATTTGAGCCGCATACGGTCGACTCAGCATTGGGTCGGCTGGGCGGCCGGGTCAATCCCGACCATCCAGCTCTTGATGTTTGGCCGGAACACGATGCCGGACATGGAGCCGCTGCCTACCTGCGAGGCCTCGGCGCTGTTGTAGGTCCCGGCTTTAGATGCGTAGTAGCGTCTGAGTTATTGAAATCGCAGTAGAAGGAGGAAGAGAGCCCAAAGAGCGGATCGAGTTGTTTGCTCCAGCATCACCATAGGCATCGCCAGCTCAAAGAGCCTTTGTCTCATGCAAATTGCAACCACAAATATCATAAACAGACAAAGGCACTGTTTGAAATCATAGGCATTTCGCCTGCGCGTTCTTTTCATGAAGTGGGACTCTGCCCAGCTTGACCCGCAGAGAGCAACAATATCTGGCTTCAGCCGATGGCGTCTAGTTCCAGCTGAACGGTTTGAGACAACAAGCACCCTGTCTGCTTTTATTTCAGCTTCGGCCGAGAACCAATACAGGGACTCTTGCGTACCTGACGCTGTTCAAAAAGATCTCGGCTCGCAAAATGACAGCAAGACAGTGTCTCATCCCAGCGACAGGCCAAGAAGGCCAGATGCCGTTGCCCACGCGGTCCTTGCCGAGGAATCACGGAATCGCGGCAGCCATGGCATACATCGTGACTCCATCTGCCGATCTCTCCAGGTTCAGGGGCAAAAAGCGGTTGGATGGACTTGGCAATGTCTTCCCGCTGGCCTTACCCCCTTGCAGATGCTTAAGCATGTTTCCCGAAGTGGGTGAGCCACAATCTCTGTGCGCACTTATATCCCCAGCTCGTGTCCCCAGTTCAAACGAGACTCTAGAATTCTGCGCGTTTTGCTTTCTTCGATCACTGTTTTTGCGGCTTGGCCTACGTTTTTTATTATGCCGCTTCAGTGGCTCCACGGCCGCTTTGCCTACACGCCGCTTCATACCGATGATGCACCCTCCTCGGGTTCTTCATCATGGAAGGGCAGGCCTTACCACACAATATTTACCTTGAAACAGCTCAAGTTGGCCGCGTTCACTATTGCTGGGCTGTTGTTGCTATTTGGTGTTGTGGTCTATAACCGTGATCAGATTGAAGCCATTCGAGTAGCTTACTCAACTTCTCAACACGACGAGTCACCTGACGTCAAGTCTGTAGACTGGTCTCGGTTTGCGTACGTCCAGTATGTCACTAATAAAGACTACCTCTGTAACTCGGTCATGTTCTTTGAGAGGCTGCAATACTTGGAGAGTAAAGCGGGTCGAGTTCTGATGTACCCCTCCGTCATGCTCCCTGATCCTCATGAGAGAGAACATGAAGGTTCATCAGATGATGCCAAACTCCTCATCCTTGCTCGGGAGAAGTACAACGTAAAGCTTGATCCAATATCTGTTCAACATCGAACAGGCTCAGATCGTAAGTCGTCCCTCCAGGATCATTACACCGGCCGCCAAGGAGCTGACATGGATCTCTTATTTAGCAACTTGGGCGGACTCTTTCACAAAACTTCTTGCCTTCAACCAGACAAAATACGACCGCGTACTTTCAATCGACTCGGATTCAACTCTTCTCCAGCACATGGACGAGCTCTTCTCTCTTCCCCCAACCACAGTCGCCATGCCACGTGCATATTGGCTTCAACCAGATAAACACATCCTATCCTCCCAAGTCATTCTTATTCAACCAAGTCAAGTGGAATTCACTCGCATCACATCCAAAATCAACAATGCCGGAAGAAATGATTATGATATGGAGCTCGTCAACGAATTATACCAGGATAGTGCCATGGTTTTACCGCACCGGCCTTACGATCTCTTAACGGGGGAGTTCAGCAAAGACAACCACCAATGGTACCTTGGCAGTGACGAGGAAACCTGGGATCCAGTCGCCGTGTACAACGAGGCAAAGTTGCTGCATTTCTCTGACTGGCCTCTGCCGAAGCCCTGGTTAGAGGCCCCTGAGAACTTGGTCCGGGAGAGAGAGCCTAAATGTGTGGCCATGATGGATGGACTTGGAAGTTGCGCGGCGAGAGATATCTGGCGTGGGATCTACGATGAGTTCAGGGAACGTCGGAGGGTAAGTCAGCTGGAAGGTCTCAAGCAGTCTACAAACAGCGCGGCTAACATAGAGGCAGCGAGTCTGTGACACGAAGCCCCCGGAATCATCAGAAAAAGGTCGTAGACGCCGCCAGTCATGGAGGAGATGAATAATGCATTGATTCGAGAAGGTTTCCCTACGTCCTTTTCTTTCGTCTTTTGTCTCACGATGAGCAATTTGCAAGCAGTCTATCCCCTTTTGAGCCACTCAGTGAAAACCTATCGGAGTCTCATGAAGCTCATCGATCCTAAATACCAGTAATCAAGCTCTCACCAGTAGAATGGACGGTTCAATCACCAAGATAAACGGACCAGCAATGGAAAATAAGGACTTCATAAAGTATAGACATGCTATTTAACTTTATTCAGATTCTCAGATGACGGGAACGACGCGATCCCACAGTCCTGATTCGAGTAACTCGGAATTGTCGAGGGCTGTATTGAACAACACTCCGATGAGGAGAGAGCGATAGATGATCACATCATCAATTTTCTCATTCGGCCTCGTAGTCCATTCGTTTTGGTCCTCTGGTTTCGGTTGACGACCTAGTACTGTGGCTAATCTGCTTAGCACTTGATATGTGTTGAAGAACGTGGAGGGCATATCGTATTCGGATCCTATCAAGCGTTCAATCTGGAACGTAGTGTCCTTCAATTGTCTCTGGAAATGTCTCAGTTTTTCTTTGTCTTCGGAAGTCAATTGCAGCTCCACTTGTGTCGATGGATCAGAGAATAAATCGTCACGTAGATGAGATCGCAGGTGTATTAGATTGCCCGTAGAATCAAGTCGTATCTTCAGCGCGGCTTCCAGGGTATCTTTGCCGAGATGGAAGTTGTCAATGAGGCTGCCAAGCGCTTGCAGCATCTTGTAGTGAATGCCCTGCGCAGTCGGTGGCGGCTGCTGCTGTTCCGGCTTTTCTGAAGTTGGGTTTGCCACATGCGGAACTTCAAATAAGCCTTCTTGTGCCATACTCTCTGCTTGTGATAGAATCAAAGAGGTACTAAACAGAAGTTGGATTCGATGGTCAAGATATTTCTCATCCTCCACGGCTTTTGACAACCAGAGGTCTGCCCGCTCTAGTTCTGAATGGACGGCTTGACGAAGTTCCTCTCTTTTCACAAATGGAAACTGTGCCATTTTCGTCCGGAGTTGCGTGGGATGATAGAGAAGGCTCAGGCACAGTAAAAGAGCTCTGTAAGTGCTGAGAGAGGAGAAACGCAATGCCTCCCACTCTTCAAACCCTGCTTCACTTACTGTCGCATCAGGAGCGTGTTCCCTTGAATTGAACCATTCGAATTTTTCCCAAGCTAACCCCCCAGCTCTCTTCAACTTTGAATTCGCGAAAATATCCAAATCCGTTTTAGACAATTTTTCCCAGTTTGATTCATCAAACTCACGGAGTGTGACTTTTGCCCAAAATCTCCCATTGAGGGCGAACACTGTGAATGGATTGTGACCCTCCCACACTTTTGCAGGGAAAAGCGACGGGGTGAACTTTGGCGACTTGGCCAAAATAAAGCTGGCGAGACGTCTGCAGTGATGGTGGATGACATCGTAGTGTAGTACGAAGCTGTCCGGCCCTCTGTGTCTGCGGCCGAAAAATTGGATTACCTTCAGCATACTCTGGCCACCCTTGCCCTGAAGCATATTGAACTCTGGAACGTCATAAATGTTCCGTAGTTCAATAGTGCCGTTCGAATGCTTCCCTGCCTCTCTGAGCTTCTCTAAAGTAGGTGTCGACATGAAAGAATTGCCTCCGCGCCGACGATGCTCAGAAAATGCCCCAATTACACCAAGAACTGGGTGCTGACGAAAATCGAATTGGAAGTTGCAGCCAATAATAACTGGGTATAAATCTGTGTCGACATCTAATCGCTGGACTCCAGCAGCTGCTGTGATGACTACGATTGCGCCAACCTCAGCAGAAGCAGGGACGGCGATGAAGTCGTCAGGAAGGTAGTCGGCAGTAACCGGAGTAAGGTCGAACTCGTTGTCGAAATCTTCCAGTCCAGTGGTTTTGAAAAGGCCAAGCCATGTAGCTGGATATGGCGCCACGTCAGAGGCGAGGTTTCCGACATCCTTCAGTTTCTTCTTTACCCACAGGGGGGCAAGCTTGCTGGATGTCACCCACATGACAATCTTGCTATATAGGCTCAAGCTTGGTCCCGACTCCGGTGGATTCTCTCGTTCTTTCTCTCGGAGACGAGTTATTTCCTGAATCCCTTGCTCCAGCTCCTTCAACCTGAGAATAGGAGTGAAAGCGGTGTAGCTCCAGCTCATTTCGGAAAATATCCATTTCCTTGTCGTCCGCTTCGACCATCTCCCGATAGCTCGAGCATTTGCTCTGCGACCACCTTTCCCACCCGCAAGAACAGCTTGGAAGACTGTAGCAAGAGCAATCATGGAGGCTACCAATCCAATCAAAAGCGTAAAGCCGAAGGTGATGGGATCCCAATCGATGCCTGCATCTTGTGCTTGTTTTTGCTCCGCAAGAACGTTCAGAAGAGCCCGGAGCAGACAGTCCGTGGAGTTTTGGTTTTCGAGACACTCCGAACCGGCGGTGGCCATGATCAAGGTGGATTCGGGGCGAGCCCACCGCCGAATATGTAGGCTGAAAGGCGAACGATGGTAGACGAGGGTCTGTTGAAGCTGCACACCTGACATAGGAACAAGCTGACTTTATGTTGCAGAATCCGCCTGACTGCCGCTTGACGGCCCAAAAAGAGCAAATTTTGGGGAGGGGGGGGGGGTAAGATGACATTACCGTAGTCATGCAGGCTGCGTTATCTTTCGTGGAATTGCACGGAACGTACATTCAATGTTACCAAAGCCACCAATTGATTGGTTTATGTCATGATGCCAGCAGTCATGAATCAGCTCCATTCATAAGTGAGGCAGCCTTAGCCAATGCACACCATTACATGTATCGCTGAGAACAAGTGGAGTGAAGCTTTCGGTTCACTCCTTGCGCTCACTTTTCCCCATTAATTTGCGCGGCGTTAATTGTGTTACACACGTTAGAAGCTGCTGCGTGATAGACACCAATTATGCCTCAGAAATGGTCCTAACGGGCACTACATTGCTCCCGTCCCTGACCTCACTGCCCTTCTTCTCACTATCCATCTCTTCAATTGACTTCCCATACGAGCGATCACCCTCTTCCTCCACCCTCCCTGGCCGAGCCACACTCGCAACCCCAGACCCAACCTTGGCCCCCTCCTCATCCCCCTCAGCCTTCGCAGCCCTCCTCAAATACCACTTAAAAACATACACCAAAATTTGCGCCATGAAAACCTGCTCAATAGTATACAACAACACTGGAATCTGGATCAGCGCTCTCGTCAAATCATCCGCCTGCGTCCACATAGCCGTCGCCAGCGGAATTCCCAACGACGTCGTCTTGGCCGCGCCGCAGAAGCAGACGGCAATCATCTGCTCTCTCGGTAACTGTCGAACCGTGACAGCGCGGCGGACGAAGTTGGGAATCCAGCGGGACTGCAGGGGGCGGGAGTCAGCGAGGCGGGGGTTGATTGCGTTGCAAAGCGCTAAGGGAGGGCGGGCGGCGTAGAAGCATATGAGGGTGAAGAGAGCGTAGAGGGCGAGGTTCATGAAGACGTTGAAGATTATGGAGGGGTGGGGGGTCACGTAGAGGGCGCCTGTTTTGAAGGCTGCTGAGAAGGTTGTCCTACACGCATGAGTGTTAGTCCCAAGAACCATGAAGAGACGGTGACGAAGAGTAACGGAGAGTGACGCAGATCGTGTAAAAAGGGGCAACGTCAACTCACCAAACAAGCAAAATCAGACAAAACGTTGATACTTTAGCAAGATGAAACGTCCTCAGCGCCCAATCAACCTTCTTCTCCCAAAACCACCTCACAACCTGTCCCACAGCCAACGGCAATAACACACTCAAGCCCAACTGCTTCAGCACGTTGGCGTACATGGCGCCCAGGGTACTTGGGTTCGCGGGCTGCCAGTCGGCGAACTCGGGCGTCTTGGGAATGAAGCCGTAAATCAGACCAGGGGAAATAAAACTTCCCAGCACGTTGCCGATGACGACCTCGATGATGGCTGCGGCGTCGTCGCCGCCCGAGGCGCGGGTCATGACGACGTTGGAGGCGATTGTTGTTGGCAGGCAGGAGGCGACGACCATGCCTACGATGATGGGGGTTGCGAGCGCTTGGGAGCGGAGGCCGCCTGCTGCGATGATGATGTGGACGATGACTTTGGGAGTCGTGTTAGCATGTATTCTTGAGGTGGATGTTTCGTCCAATGTCTCCAACCATTGGGGGGTTATGAGCGGCATGGTCACGCCAAGTGAGTTACTTACTTAGTAGTATCACGGGGATAACGATGAAGCTGATCCCCTGGACAATAATATGCAACCGCCAGTTGGTCACATTCTGCCTCAGCTTCGCGTGCGAGAGCTGCAAGCCACTGACGAGGAAAATGATGGCGATGCCGCCGTAGATGATGGTGTACTCTGACCTGATCGGTCCACCTCTAGCCGCGACATCTTGTAGTTCAATTGGTTAGTCAAATGCGCATCTTCAACTTCACTCTGTTTCTATCCTCCCTCTCTCTCATTCACTCGCCCATTTTCCATCTCACATGAAAAGACCCTTGTAGATGCCAACTTACTCGGGAAAAAATACGCAAAAACACAGCTGAGAGCGAACCCGATAACGAGCCACTGCGCCAAGACGAGCTTGAAGATCTTGACTGCCTTAATCCGGATGCGCGCCCACGTCGACGTCGGCGCGGACTCGAGCTTTGCGCTCTCGTCGCGGCCGTCCACGGGGCCGGTCATGGCTCTCTAAGAAATACACACACTTCTCTCTTGGGCCGGCTCAGGCCGAGTGAGACATCGGAGGTATGTGTGTCGTCGGGACGGGCGCGGAAGGTGGAGTTTCCTTGAGGTAATAGGATTATTGAAATGCGGTGGCGGGACCGGAGGACCTCCGTATCTCTGACCGATCCAACTTATCGAGATAAAGTGTGGTAAGGTGAGAAATTTAGCCTGCAATGAGTTGCCAAGACTTATATCGAGAGGGTAAGTTGTATTGGATTAAGGTTAAAACGACTTCACGTCCCAAAACATACGGGTACAAGAATTCCCCCCATGTACGGCAAGCCGAACGTTTGGCCGTCACTCACACAGTACTTTTTCCCAAACCCCGGACAAGTCTTCCTCCGCAGATAGGTACGATTAGGTGATTGATTGCAATGCGCGGGAAAGAGAATGGATGACGCCAACGCCCAGGTCAGTCATTTGAGTCGTTGCTTTCGCGTCGCGAGGGCGGGGCCGGGTTATACCCGGGCGGCGTAGGCGCGGGCGCGGCGAGAATCCCGACATCGGTGTCGTCCGAAGGTAGAAGGGTCGACCAAGATTGTTGTATAGGAAGTTTTCGCCTGTCTCTTGATCTCTGGAAGCGAAAACAATCAATTGGCAAAGGTGCTTAGAGATGGGTTGGAATGCACAACTGCATCTTCTCGAGTAAGCAAGCTTCAGCTTCGAAGGCGAGATACGAGATCTCGAGAACTTCAGGGTTTCTCCGCTTCGGTGCCGTGCCGATTTGGCCGATGTTCATCCCCGGCGTGTGATTGATGAGCTGCAGCACGTGTAAATTAGTTATTCTCGGCCGGAGTTTTCTTTCATATCGGCTCCGCGGCTTTGGGAACACCATCCAAGGGTGCTCGAATAGCATCCTCTTCCTTCCCCCGGTTCTCTGGATTCCTCAGAGTCAGTGGTACCAAAACCTAAGAATTACAATCTGGAGGAGTATAATACCTTTCATCCAGGTCTCACGAGTATTGTATGAGAGAACAGATTATTTGAATAAGTTGATTTTACTGATTACGTTTACGACTAACACTAGCGGTCAAACTCATCCCGCTTCAGTCTCTTTCTCGCGTGTCATAAACCCATTTCCTCTTAACCTCGTATTCCGTCATCTGGTGAAAGTAACATCTTTCCATCTTCTGTATCATGCTGTAATCCTTGACCGATTTTCCAACGTGCTGTTTTTCCATGGTTTCCCCAACCTTCTGTGATGTGACCGTATTTTCCAAACCAGGGTATCTACCAATATTGTGTAAAAGAGAGTCAAAGAAATGTAAGAGAATAATGTGAAAAAAAAAAAGATTTATGCATCACCCGAAGCATTCCTAGCTTGGTCCTGCATCCTACGCATCGCCTCACGGTGCAACTCAAACATCTCCCCGCTCTGCATGCTCCTCGTGAAAGCCTGATCGGACCTCTCCTTATCGATCCTCGCCTTCTCCTTGCGCTTCGCCTCCGCCTCCTTCTGACTCATCATGAAGCTCCGCTGCAGGTCTATGTTCCTCTGCACCTCGGCCTCGCGCGCGGCCGCCTGGCTGGCCGCCAAGTTCGACGCGCTCGGCGACCGGAACATGCTCAGTGCCACGTCGCGGCCGTTGGCGGCGGGCGCGGGAGACGCCGTGCCGGCGCGCAGATCGGCGCGGACCGAGTCCCGGAAACTGGCGAGCCGGGCGTCGCGGGCGTCCTGCGAGGGGACGTTGGAGTAGCGCATGGGTTGGTGAGAGTCGAAGGCGAGGTTTTCGGCGGAGACGCTGGGTACGTAGGAGCCACTGGCTGATCTGGAGCCTTCGAGGGAGGATCGCATTGTGCCGAAACTGCTTTGGCGACGGATAATCTCCTTGCGCTGGCTCAATGGGAGGTCGTCCAGAGAAGCTGGCGGCATTTGTGACGGGTAGACGGGATGGTTGTACATGGAGCCGGTTTCGCTGGGTGTTCTATAGGAGGCGGCGGAGATCTCGGGCATGTTGTTGGCGCCGGTAAGGATTCCGTATGTCTTATTACGCAGAGCGACGCTTCTCTGTGCGATCAAGCTCTGAGGGCTGTCGTAAGACATGATGCCGGGTGGTGGCGGCGGGGGGACAAAGACAGCTGGAGCTGTTGCTGAGAGAGCGATGCCAGAGGCGCCACTCCTAGTGCTCGCGGCTCGAGAAAGTGCCTGTTGCTCTTCCTCGGCGATGGGCTCGAACTGCGTCTTGCTTGATGCACGGCGATGTGACTGGTACGAGCTGTTCCTCGAGTGACCACGGTTCGGCGACTGGGTCGACATGGGTCGCGTCAAGGCCGGTGGAGGTGTCGCGACGGGAGGGGACGATCTCAAAGGAGCTGGTGCAGGTGCAGGCGTGGCGGACAAGGCCGTTTGCTTAAGCTCCTCGACGTGCACAGGAGCCGGGGCCTCCCGGGTCTGCGGTCTGTCGTCTCCGATCTTCAAGATCTCAGGCTCGGGTGCGTCGGCCTGGCTAAGGTGCTTTGCCCATTCGTTTGTGCGGTAGTGTAGCGCAACGTTGGAGAAGCTGGGCGGCAGACGCTCTTGGGTAAGATTCAGAGGCGTGGAATGAAGAGAGGCTGTTGATTTGGCTTGCTGAGAAGGGACCGGGGGCTGTCGACTCTCGCCCGACTCAGACTGCTTCACCGAGCTGTTTTCTTGAGCGACATCACCGACTGCGCTTTCCGGCGCACTCTCTTCGACAGCAGCAGGAGTCGTCGCATCCTTGGCTAGAGACTGGACTGGGATGTCAGTGACTGCTGTCATGGCTGACACCGGTCGAACAGACTTCCTGTCGGTGACGCTTCGTCGAGATGCCGACGCTGATGTAGTAGTCTCCGGCTTGATGCTTGACCGTTGCTCCCCAGAGAGCTGTGCGTTGATCTCAATACTGCGCCGGTGCTCATCGTTCACAGTTCCGGCGCCGCTATCGCTCTGAGTGTCAACAGTTGCCGCGAGAGAAACAGCGTCGTCATCCCTTGGACGTTGAAGCACCGCCAGCACCTCATCACCGTCTTCTTCCTTGCGATGCGACATCGATGTCCGCTGAGAGACCTTCCGCATCAGCTGTACCGAACTCTGAGAGAGTCGCTTCGCAAAGGAACTCCGCTTGCTTCCGACGCCTGCCTGAATATCTTCATCATCATCGGCAAAGGTTGCAATCGTGGACCGCTCTTCCCTGTCTCTGGCTAGAGCCTCCTCATCTGGGAAGCTGAATGGCAAAGGTACCACTTCAGGAACCGGCGCCACCTCTTGCACGCTCTGAACAACAGCATTGTCTTTGGAAACTTCTTCCGTCTGATCAGCGGCCTTGATCGCAGCAACGGCTTCTGTGTGAGTTTCATCTGGAGCGACGCGTACTGTCACAACAACCTCTTTCTCCTTTTCGGATACCATCAGACCTGGAGATTCTGGTTTGGGGGGAACAGTGGGAGGAACATCCGACCCTTGCATTTCAGCGACGGGAGGGGCGCGTGATCGCGGAGTAGCGGTGCTCTGGCTGTATCGAATAGCTTTCTCGCTCTCGCTGTCGCGAGCAAAGCCAGAGTCGTGGTCATCGCTGTCCGGCGTGTAATCTCCGTGTGCTCTTTCCCACGCTCGTCGCTCTAAAGCGGTGCGAGCCTCGAGTTCCCTTCCAATGTTGGCTTCTTCGTCATCACGGGCACGCTGAGCCTCGGCCAATTCCTCTTCCCGCTTCGTGCGTTTATCCTTGATGACATTCCACAACCTCTTCTGCGAAATGACGCCGATAATGGTGATTACAATTATAGCGGCGATCTCAACGCGAATGCCCTTTGTCAGTGGGTATGTGGTGGTGTCTTGGGGGAATAGGTTGTCGTTCAGATCCCAAATATACGCCCAAAACTCCTTCAGGCCAGCCCGGCTAAAGCAGTCGATTCCGAGCACAGTTGCCGTGGCACCACTGAAAGCGATTGTACACATGAGCGCCCAGTCACGGGTCCATCGGCTGAAGTACAATGCAAAGCCCACTAGTGAGAAAGCAATGATGAAAATAACTTTCCCAACTCCCGTGAGCAGGCCGCCCTCATGGAGGCAAAGCAGCCACATTGAGAAGCAGAATCCGCCCAGAGCACATGCCAGGCATTCCGTAATTTCTTTGAAGAACCAGGAAGCGAGAACGCCAACTGCGACGGCCGGTAAGACGGCTGCGACGACATACGCTCCTTGGGATCCGTTGGACACTGGAATGACCATGACATAGACGACCAAGACTGTGATGCCCAAGCCGACGACGTACGCAACGGAGAAAGCAGTGTGCAAGACTGTGTTCTTGATACCAATGAAGCTGTAGATGACCCCAGTGCAGAGCAAGATGACACCAGCTACAGCCCAACCTGGTGTGACCTTTGGCTCAATAGGTAGCTCTCCTTCCGAGGTGGTAGCTGTAGAAGATGTCAGCCATTTCTATGAATTGATCTGAATATTGGGTGTTTGATCAGACGTCCACTTACAATTTTCAAGGCTCGAGTTTCCAGAGGTGCTGCCGCCAGTTGGGATGATGGGAGGACTAGAGACCGTAGCGGAGACAGAAGGCGACTCGGTGGTAGCGACTGCCGTTGTCCTTATTGAAGATGCCGGTGATGCAGTAGTTTCGGCATCTCGTGCGCTTCGTGACAAAGTAGAAGAGGCAACGGCTGCTGTAGTAGTCCCGGTCTCTTGACGTCTGACGGGCACCAAGGCTTGAGCAACAGCCACCTGAAGGAAGATTAAGAGAAGGCCCCATGTGATCAGACGATTCCACCTCGCCATGACGACGAATTGACCACCAGGTGTCGAGTCCAAATTATTATTCCAGTATTACTGTTTGGTGTTGTCAAAATAGTTTCCGAGCATCGATGTTCTGTTTCCACCTAGAGCACTTGTGACGTGAAGAGAAGAGGGGATGCCGGCAGCAAGAAAAGAGTCGGTGGAAGACACGGGCGAGCTGAAGGGGAGAGCTGGGAGAGACAAGGTATTATTAGATGAACGAACAATGGTCAGCCAGTATCGACCTGAACCCCAGAGACCAGTGGGGGATTAGGACAAGACAGCTCCCGGGCTGACAGCAGAGAAGGGGAGGGGGGAAGGAAAAGAAGAAAAAAGGGTACAGACAGGGGCAGGGAACAGCCCAGATGTCATGGGGTGGAGTCGACACCTGGAGGTGATCAAACTATATAGGACAAGGAGGAGAGTGTTAATGCCGGAGGGGGAGATCCATGGGAGAGATGCGGACCCGGCTGGTGACACCGAGCAGGGCATCATTGGTGCACGAGTACTCGCGGATGGCTTCAGCTGCGATGGACTCGTCACAGCGAAGTGTGTAATCCTTCCCACATGACGGAATAGACCTCCGGGGCTGAGGCAACGCATGGAACCCTTTGAGATGGCCAAAGACTGTGGAGTGTTTCCTTTCTAGCCACCATGGACAAGGTAAGAGTGAGATCAGACCAAGATTGAAGCTACCTTGCATGCTCTACAACCTTCTTGCGGTGATGGGCTTCCAGCCTAGCTGGGATGACAAGAACCGTAGCGGCACAGGATCGAAAGAGGAAGTACAAACAAGACGGCGCGCGGGTACGGAAGATGAATACCACGGACGTTCTGAGAAAAGAAACGCAGGCAGGCAAAATGAGGGTGGCCAACCCAGAGGGCGAGGTCCCTCTTGGCGGCATCGGATACAAGCGAGTGACCTGCGGCTCTCGGTCAGAAGACAGCCAAGACCAAGTCGAGGGTTCATGGCGTCGAGACGGGAGCTGGACAACTAGTAGTCTTCTGACGAGGCCGCGGCCTGGCCAGGCTTTGCGGCAGTAGTCAATGAGAATCCCGGTCTGCTTGCTGAACCTGTACGTTATGTCACGGATTTCAAGGGCGATCTGAAGAGCACCAGAATGCAGCAAACGCAAATGTAGCGCAAGACAATGTGAAGTGAGAAAAAATTGTGATGAGGATGCTGTTGGTACATGGCAATACTGTGTAGGTAAGCAGTCGTCGGAAGTTGAGGCGCGTCCATCCCAAATTACAGGGACAGGGGATAATCCCGGCATACCGCGCTTTAGCGTTTGACTCGGATGGGAATAAGACAATCAGGAACAGCAAGGAAGTTGGAACAACAGCCCGAGGAGATGGAGGGGGGGCAGCCTCTGAGGGAGGGGTGGAGGGGTCCGTGGGGCTTGCGTTGGCTGTGAGGTGAGTGAAGAACGTGGACGGATTGGATGGATGAATGGACGGGAGGGATGAGATGGTGAATTGGACGAGATGAGATAGAGAGAGGAATAGGATTAGATGGGATGACCGTGTGGACGCGACACACGCTCTTCGATGCCTCCACATCCTCGTTGGTGCCAGAATGTCCCGTCCTGTCCAGTCTGTCCTCACAGAAATGCCCGAGACGGGCGCGCGAACGACTTGCATTGGCCGAGCGCCATGTGCAGTACGTAGTACGCAGTCCGCAGTCCACAGCACATCGCAGCGCAGAGTGAGCTGGCATGGACGGGCAGGGCATGGCAATGCATCTTGGATATCCGGATCCCCATTCGCAGCCAGATTCTGTCTGACCCATGACCAGCCAGCCATAGCCGTAGGGTATCCATCCATATGTGACAGCGTCGTGGTTCGCACGCATCATGATGAGGTGGAAATCATGTTTAACCTTTGCTGCTTTTCCCACGGCCACGTCGTCTGCATTTCCATAATGGGAGAGTCGACTTGAGCATTTTCGATAGTCTTCTGCCACCCGCATGAATTCTTGTCCAGATGCGGACGTCTAGGTCAACCGTATCGCTGTAAGTAATGTGATGAATTGCTTTTTTCCGACAGCGTTGGATAGACGGTAGCGGCGGTGGTTCGGCCGAGGACGTTCATCAGCTGAGCTCCAAGCCTCCAAGAACGAATAGAGTACACCCTCGAGGAAAAAAGGAGATTATTGCAAAGTGAATCAGGTCCGCCACAAGATCGGTGGCGCACCCAAGGCAAGACAAGGCCGGTAGCCGCGGTGCCGCGCAGGACGAACATTGGCTTGTCTACCTGTATTAGGTCAGTAGTTGACCAAGATGGGGTGGTATTGCAGCCCATAGCTTCGCTGCAGCTGCGGACTGCACCTGACCACCTGCACGTCTCCGGTCAAACGAGACATGGAGACCTTGAACTTTGAAAACCTCGGAGGGAGAAAGTCGTGATGGATGCGAAATGAAAGAGTTGCACTGACGTAGCGGGACGAGGATGATCTCCAGGTACAAAGTAGACCTAAGTGCGGTAAGGTATCACGTACCCACGGTAGCACGGTAGGTACCCGTGGTCCAGCCGGCGCTTTTTGATGACCAGGGCCTAGGTAGAAAGCAGGTGCCACCTAGGTACCTTACGCTAAGCCTTCCTCAGATCCACTAGCCCATCCCGTCTTAGGTCGGTTCCTGCCTTAGCTTAACGGTGTATTCAAGGGAGGAAGGAACCTGGAAGACGAGGATCTAGAAAGGCAAGAGAGAGGAGAACGACATGGACGAGCACTTCCATGCCTTCCAATCGAAATATCGTACGTTTGAGACGTCACTACGTACTTTTTTTTTTTTCAAGCCGTGGAATTGACTCTGAGTCTTACAAGTTCCCCAAGTCTCTAAACAATGAAAGGGAACCTTCATCTCACTTCACCAGCACACACACATGGCATCGCTCGTCCTTGATATCATCAACCACAACTCCCCACCTCAATTACTCCTAGCATCTTGCTAGACTGGCACGAACGACTAGGCCACGGAAGACCCATGCTTGCGATACCAGACAATGCGTCAATAACTTCCGAAGACGCGTTTTCTCGGCAATAGACATGAAAGTTGGCCCCAGTATTCTGTCTCCATTGATCGTCCTTCAGCTGGTTTTTTGTCAGATCTTTTCTGCCTCTGTCGCACATCTACGGATACACTATCCAGCCGATCGAGATTACGAGAGGCGTTCCCATCGACTTTCACCGCGAACCATGACAACCCGGCGCGATCGGACTGCGGGCACGTAATCTAGGCCTGCATACAATAGTTCTGTATTTTTGTGCTCCTTCTCGACCAGTCCTAGTTTATCCTTAGACACATACGCGGTGAAGACACACGCTCAAGCACGGTGACCTCCAATGATACCGGAGCACTTGCCCAACTCTCCCTTCAACCACAACGGACGCCGCACATACATATTGAACTCTCTTGCCGACCAACGAGTCCACCCAGAATCCACTTAAGCTTTGGACGAAACTTTCATCCCCCCACATGGACAGCCCAGTGATACTCTCCACGGGCATTAAGTCTGGGTTTGGGGCATGTAGATTCATCGTTATGACGGTTTGACAGATGGGCCCCTGAGTCTGGTTGAGCCTTGGAGAAAGAAAGACGATTTGACTCAGTTGTCTGATTCTGACTCTGGTAAACAAGAAACAGGTGGCAAACGCGTCGAAATGGCCATGATCACGCCCACGGTCACAAACATTGTGACGTCGGCCGTTCTGTTTCCCTCTCATCAGTTGATGCCTGCTACTGACTTCACAAATTCGGTATTGTTTCGAGGCTTGCGTCTGGAAACAATAGCTTTCCGGCTACTTTGACTGGCAACACACCAGATTTCTATTTTCCTTCTCGACACGGTCTGAATGTCTCGATGGGAGCAAAGCACGTCCATTCAATACACTATCCAATGGCTGATTTAGGTCGAAACCGCGCTGCCGGCGCCGCTATTCCTTTAGTCGCGCCCTCGGCTAGGCCTGTGAAATTGAAGGGTCCACACATTCCCTTGCTCGATCGAGCAAGCCAAGGGAGAAGAAATTTCTTTCAGCATCGAATCTTGCCATGTGCTTGGTGACAGCACAGGTCACGCAACAGCGGAAGCTTACGAAGCGTTGTTCTCCTCATATTTTTGGGTAGCTGTTGTTGAATGCCCTTGTCCGACTGCCCGACTGCCGATGGTATACCACAGTCCTTACAAGTTGCCCCACGTTCTGCGCCTCATCGCATAAAGGGGTCCTCGCATCCCTGCTCGCTTTGATACGGGCAAAGCCTCACTGCATGAGCCTCCCCCATAAGGGCGATCCTGAGTTTGCTTTCTTGATTATTTTGTCTTTGATCTCGATACTCCGCGTACCTTTCCAGGTATTGGGCTGGATACCCAAGCCGGTAGCTTCTCGTGTAACTCTAGAAAAGCAACAGATCAAGCTCGGCGCCACAATGGCATGCCGCCAACTCCCGATCCTGACGCCTTCCCGCTCCTGTTCGACACAAATTATTATCGTATTCGTCCCATATTCGGACGCCGTGTCTGCGGACCCCCGCGAGTCACTGACCACCCAGCTCTTCTTCGTCCCTTGGCACGGCAAATTATCGGCCATCGTGGGACAACCTCATCGAAAACCGACCTCGAACTTGGGGCGGCAGGTGGAATGGCCCGGCCGGTTGAACTGGTTCCCCTGAGCGGTTCGTCCGACCTTGCGTGGAGGGGCAAAATCATGCCGTGACCCGGGAACAGGCATCCCCCGGTTCAAGACTCTATACCTTTTCAAAGCCAGGCACTGACAAGGACTCAACCAACACCATCCATGTTCTACTAATAGCCGACTGGCGTGCTGTGTCGACTCTGAGCCTGGGCAACGGCTTCAACTTATGGAGGAGGGACATCATGTAAGCGATCCTTCCTGTCACGCCCAGACGGTCACTCCGCTTCGCGCCGTCCTTACGACCCCATTAGGATGTATATCCTTCTGGAGCCGCCCGGTAAAGATGACGGACTCCTTTGAACCTTTGAGCGGATCTTTGGTACCAAGGAAGCTTGGACGGACCTCGAATGCCATAACAGAAGCCCGCGCATGGCCTGATGCTTAGGATTTCAGTTCGTCATCTGCGGCATCCGTTTCCTGCAGGATCGACGGTTCAACCTCATCCCGCCGAATAAGTAACACTGCCGCGAGAGCCTCCGCGTGGCCACGACCACCATGACATTGTCAACGCTCCCCCGCGACCCAAGCGCCTGCGGCCAAACTGGGGCTCTGGACTTCCCCAGCTTTTTCTCCTAGGAGAAATTGACTCCAAAGAGGTCTCTTTGACCGCCGCCGGGTCAGGCAGAGAAGTTCCATGAAACCTTCTAGGACGTGCAGACATGGCCGCACGTGGATGGGCACGGATGTGTTTGTGTACATAAACGGATCTCTCCCAACCTCCTCCTGTTCCTGGATTCGAGAAATGTGAATGAGTATTCTGATCAAGGCACTACGCGGTGTCGGTGCCTCGGAGAGAACTGGTGGCGAGACTACGTAGTCGCCGCTCACTTGTTGTCTTCAACATCGACGGGTCATTATCTTTGTAACGGAGTTATCTAGCCCGTCCATAGTGATGTTGTCTCCGGGCTATTTCTTTAATTGGGAATGTCGCAACGCAGTATACCAGCGATCCGTTAGCAGAGAATCTATTGCATATGAGAACAGAACGTACTCTCGAGGCGAAAAGGGGGGATAGTCTTTTCCATCGATAGAAGCAGCCGATGGAAGATTTTTCAAGGGCCAATACCCCATTACCTAGGCACAATCTGTCCCCCGTGTTTCCAATCACACAATCCTTAATGTGTATTGCTCTTTGGTACGGGATAGAGATCCAAGCTCGTGCCGAAAGTATCCTCGACATGAAAGAACTTTGCGTATTTCGAGTAGCCAATTCATCCCTTCATAAATATCACTCGTCAATCAAGATCTCTTCTTGACGAGGTTCGCAACGCCTCCCTTCCCTTAGCACGCCTTCGATCGTCTTAGAGTGGTATTTCCCATCCCACGAACCTCGCAGCGATGTCTGCACAAAGGCCGCAGAAGGTATGGTAAAGACTGAGCTCCTGCATCTAAACGATGCCTGCCCCCGCTCCCAGTGCAGCACCACGCCATGGAGATACCCTAACATTAGATGTGTTAGCTTGATGTGCGATATAGAATCTTCCCACACATTTCTTAGCCTACTCATCTGTTTGTTTCTATGGATTATAGATGATATCCTAGGTTTATATGATTCTACCTCCACACTACAACCAGACGTTCGAAGCCAACATTGATACTATGACCAAAAGACCGCTTTGCAAGCGACATCCATCAAGGGGAATTTTTGATCTTGAAACTCAACCACCCCATAAAACATGACTACAATTGTCCATGCTCGTCTCTTCCCTTGTCTCCGATATGAAATACAGTCCAAAGTAGAATCAACTTCGAAACCTTGGCAAACGGAGGGGCGTAGAAGCTACCCTAAAAGACTTATACCAACGTAGGTCTTCTTTTCACCGAAATTCGTACGAATCGAGAAATATCTTCCGTGATACGGATACCGAATTTATAGTTTACCGCCGTGGACCGCAGGGCCGAGTGATCAGACAGGCAGCCATCACTAATGCTATCCAAACCGAATCGTTTTTTCACGTAATTATCGAGATTCCTCAGCTTCAGTCCCTCTCTTAATTGAACATTGGCAGAACGTCCCCAACCACCGAGTGACCCGAGATCGTGTATGGGATAGCCGACTTCTCCTTCAACAACGTCACCTTCTATGACCTGGCGTATCGCTTCGGCGTCTCATCAATGCTGAGAAACCAACTTGACAAACTTCCTCACCAGTCCAAGGGTCACTGGAGAGTTTCCTGGTCACATCATTGTTCATCCCGAAAACGTGGTAGACAGACGGTGATGAGAATATAATTCGACACGTAACAGTACAGTTGTAGGTGTTGTTTCTCCACATACATCGAAACCAGTTCCTCCCTTCTGACTTAGTTCCGTAGAGAGTACTGGTTTCGGATCCCATATTACAACACCGGCTGGTTCCAAAGCTCCATTTCTTTTGTCCCATGGTTGATATCCATGTCGAAAACCTGATCCTTTTTTCTGGTTGCCAGGAGA
The DNA here is from genome assembly GCF_030867785.1 of Colletotrichum acutatum. Taxonomy (NCBI): domain Eukaryota; kingdom Fungi; phylum Ascomycota; class Sordariomycetes; order Glomerellales; family Glomerellaceae; genus Colletotrichum; species Colletotrichum acutatum. Next base: position 30,384 of record NW_026849129.1, read on the forward strand.
ACATCTTGAAAAATCTCCAATCCGTTCGCGCCTTGCCCCAACCTTACGCCCCGACGCCCTACACCCTTCTCACCTCTTTGAGACGCGGCTTGGCTGTCTGTCTGCCGTCATCCTCCCGTGTCCCATGGTCTTCCCGTTTCGACTAGACTTTGATGTCCTTTCAGGGAGGGACTTCTTCTTACGTTTGAGCAAGCCTCTAATTGTCTTGAAAGGTAGCACTAGCAGAGCGACCATCGCGAAGAAGGGCATCGTGATGATGGCCCACACAGATTCTACGAGCCACTGCATGAAGCCCGGCCGAGCGACGCTGTTTTTGGCCGCTGCTGCCGCCAGCGCAATGGCATCGTTCAAGCGAGTATCGACTGCGGCGAAACGTGATTCGGTCTGGAAGGCAAGTACCGTCGCCTTCTTCTCGTATCGCCGCACAGCCCGATTCAGCGCATCCAGATCGGGTTGAATGGCGTTGCGCACATCGCGAGCAATGGCGGCCTCTTGCTTGATTTTAGAATTGTCCGAGTTTCCATTGTGCTTCATCGGCGTCGGCTCAGGCCGTGATTCCAGCATTTCCAACCGTGCCATGAGAACCCTCATCTGATCTGACGTGGCGCCGTCGTCCTTGTACGGGTTTACGTGGACATCCCGCTGCAACTGAATGGTCCTGCACTGCACGAGCTTCATGAGATGCGAAATCGGTCGTACTTCTGCAGCCAAGAGGAAAATTGTTAAGTTGTAGTTGGAGACCAGGCCCTCCGAGGGCCGACTTAGCTGCGCGCGAATGGCATGCAGCAGATATGCGCCCAGCATGGGAAACATGAAGCATGATATCAGGGCCAGAATTTCATGCACCCATAGCTCAGCCAATGCGTCCTCCTTTTTGTTTCTTGGCGGCGTCGTCGTCTTACGTACTTGTTCCTGGACAAGGGACGTGGGCGTTGTGGGTACTTCAGACGCTTCGTCGACGCTTCCGTTCGTCGTGTGGCCGTTAGCCGTCGATGCCGCCGGTGACGGGCTTCCGGCCCCCTGCTCTGTCTCGCTCTCATCGTCAATGACGGCGCTCGTGCTGATCTCTGCCCGCTCTCGTACTGCTTGCGCCGAGTGGTACCAATTCCTGGTGGCTGGTGTCAGCGCTCGGATGGTTCTGTTCTCTAAGGAGATCGTGCCGGTCACGATATATCGGACAATAGAGCGTCAGACTTACCATGGGTGTGTCACAGACCAGTGCAGGAACACGGCCGACAAGCCCAGCAACATGACGTCCGTCACAACGGCGCTGCCATTCTTGAAAAGCAGACCACCGACCGCAGGTAAGAGTGCAAATGCCAAAGGAACCGAGGCCCAGCTGGAAAGTTCGTCCGTCGATGTTGATGGTATACCATCTCCAGGCCTGGGGTTGAGGAAATCTCTCGCATCGCCAAAGCTATAATCCGACAAAGTTGAACTCCTTCTCCTTCCAAGGCCTCTCTCGGCGAATGAGTTCTCTGTCGGGATATGGCTGAAAGGTGGCCGCCGGCGCACCTGAGATGTCTCGTCTACCGTCACGGCGCGTTTGAAGGCGTGTCCCGAAGGCGCTGGTGAAGCTGTCGTTCCCGGTGATGATATGGTCTGTTTCCTACTGGTATTGCTCGTCGTTGTGAGGGGCGAAGTCGGACTTCGAGAACTGTTCTCGTCCGACATGTTGGGCGGCGGAAGAGATACCAGCTCGAATAGTTCAAATGTATAACTGTGGAATTCGGTTCTTATCGTTTCTCTTTGCGTCCTTTTCTATGATTTCATAAGTCGTCGATTGCTGAAAGTTCGATGCGAGATGGTGGAGTCCAAGCTTGGGACAGGCTCTCAAGGGGTTTTGAAGGCTCCTCATCCGCGACACGCCACGTCCTTGAGAAAAAACCGAGAAGAAATGCTCTTCCAAGACGCGCTTCTGAGCCCGAGGAAAGGAGAGAGAAAGGAAGAAAAGGAGGAAAGGAGGAAGAGGGGCGGAGAGAGGGAAGAATGGGCGCTAGGAGCTAATGAGGAGCTGCGTGTCTCGCAGCACGCAGTAGGCGTGTAGACACTGCAGCATGTGCGAGTGAGCGAATGTATGTGGTGTTGGGTGTGTACGTGCGACAGAGACAGCTGGTTCAGTCAGTGGTGTGTACCAAGGCACCAAGGGCGAAAAGCGCGAGAAGTGAAGCGCCACGAGCTGAGGATTCGGGCTGGCGTTCGTTGGTATGTCGCTGGCGGGAATGGGAATGGGACGTGGTTTTAGTCTCTGCTCTGTCTCTACTGTCTAAGGTAAGCTTGAGGTGGTGGCGATTTGACTTGGATCGTCCCTGCCTGCCTTAGCTAGGTAAGGTACCGCGAGGTGATTGGGCGGGGAGGAAACGTCCGGCGACTTTTCTGAGTCGCAACGAGTGGCCGAGGTACCGTGTCCCTGCTCGGCGTCGCGGGTGTCGCAAGGTGGAATGGAGGGACGGGGATCGGGGACGATGAGCATAAAGGTGGAAGAGGATGAGGAGGTTTGAGGAGTGAGAAAGAGGAAATATCGGGGGGATGAATGGAAGATTGAGGTGTTGCGAGGTGGACTGGGCTTGATCAAGGTACCTGTAGACTGACAGCTTGTCTCTGGGGATATCTTGGGAAGGGAAGATGAGGTAATGTAAGCTAAGGTACTCCGTACTTACTCTTACTTATTTTCAAGATTCAGACGGATGCACGGCAGGCTACGTTACCTTACAGTTAGGCTACCTCGAGATAGCTAAGGTGGGAAGTACCTTAGCTGACGGATGTATCTCCGCCTCGATCAGAGGGATGGCAGGTAAGGTACTTGGTCTTGCAGCTGGCCGACCCGCTGCTTGATGTCACCGATCCACGGCAAGGTACCGAGGCTTGGCCAAATAAGATTGGTGTCTTTTGTACGGATATCTTCACGACAGAGCCTGGAAACAACAATAAAGTAGCCAAGTTGTCTGAGATATTACCTATGACAGAGCTACCTATTCCTAGCCAGCTAGGTAGAGTACATCTCCGTTTCTGGCTTGAAAAGAGGTCGCGCTCACGCTGATGGATGCTGACGACAGGGATGATGATGCAGTGATGCAACCTATCCGTGGGTCCTCTCCCCCCATTCCCCCGCTCCCGCTCTGCCCGCATCACATCCCTATCCGCATCCAGCCCTGAGGACCCTGTTTAGATCCACAGTGGACGCCGGAACTGGGCCGGGGGAGAGGGGGAGAGCGGAGGGGGATGGACTTGAGCTTGAGGTCTCGCACTTTCAACATCAACCTCATCCACTCAAAAGATATACATCGCGTGCGCTCGTGCGACATAACATTGTATCTTCCTGATGGTTCCGTTGCACATGTCTGTTGAGATGCACTGCAAATGTCAGCAATGCGATCAGTAGAACCGAAAGGCTACTGCCCTTGTCCAGCATCGCCTCGGCCCATCGCCGTAGGCTAGCGGTACGTGAAACGGCCATCCCATCCCACCACTTCGCCTCCTCGGCGTGCTCATCTACAGATACATACCCAGAAGTGCTGTAGGGCCTAGACATCGATATTCCCGTCATCTTCCTTGGTGATAGGTCAAAGACTAGGCTGCCCGTCATCTGCCGATACCAAGATCACCTTGTAACCTTATCTGGTCTGCCACCATGACCTCTTGATCCGACTCGTCACTTGGCCGTACCAATCTGGACCACGTTCGCATACCAGGAGCAGGACAGGCATCAACAGATGAACGTCCTCTCAAACTCACCAAATATGCCTCGGCCACACCCAATATTTTTCCTCCCTATCGCACAGCATCCCGGATTGCGTCGACGACCAGTGGATCATGGATCGGCAAAAGCAGCAGACTTTCGTGAACCTCTATTTGTCTTTCATCCTGCCGCCCCAACAAATTGATAGTGTGGGTTATCCTAGTAGCACCTGTGATACACTTGTAACCACTTGATTCTTACCTCTGCTCCGATACGCATGTTGCTTGCACTTGATAGTCGCTGGATGGGAGGGAACCACACTGTCTTCCCATTTGATCACCCATAATTGGTGCTGGCACTCTTTCTGCTATGACCATCCCCCCGGAGAAACGGCGAGCGAACAGACATTGCGACAACGTCGTCATGGATTGATGCCGGGAGCCGCGCGTGCCACGGGACCTTTGTTTTTGTCTGTGCCATCGTCCCAATTCTGCCGCATCAGATATCACCCCAAGAACAAGGAGCAAAGCCTGCCTGCTTGTGTTAATGTATTTAAATGACTGCCGCACCGTTGATCTCGGCTGAGCATGGCTCGACCACTTCGCCGAGGTTTGCCATTGCCATGAGGCATTCATGATCTAGCTCTGACCGTTTTTGTGGCGAGCCACCGCGTTCTGATCCAAGATATGTTGAATCTCGGCTCAGCAAGTTTATAAATTGACAGACGTGTACTGCGTAGCCGCCGGTTGATTGTTTCGAGCGAGCCGGGACCACTGGCTGTCGCATGCATTTCTATCCCTCGAATGCGTCACGCGTGGCACTGCCAAATCAAGATGTATCTTTCGACGTCGTTAGAACCAATCCAACTGAACCAAACAAGGCATGTCAGTTCAACGCAGGCATGAGCAGTTTCCCTAATGAGAAACAAAAAGACAGACCGATTTCGTAACAGATTGGGATTCCGTAATGCACCTCTACAGGCGCGGTTACACAGAAAGAGATGGGGGGCTGGCTGAAATATGTCTAAGAGACGGGTGTCAGACGGAACCCCGCAATTCTCCATGTTGGTCTTTGCGTATGTCTCGTCGATACTTGCTGCCAGCCACCGATACAACATCTTGAGTGAAACAAATCATCCTCAGGTTCGTGAAATCCCCCTGACTGGTAGGAAATTGCCAGATGAATCATATTCTATGGACCTGCTTGGCCGGATGCTTTCCCCCGGCTGAGCTCTTCCATGGCATCACAGAAAGTGATGGACCTCAAGACTGTCAGACAATTAGAGAGCTGAGGGCGATTGAATCTCTTGGTTGGGGGCCAGTGACATAGCACGCCCGTCCATTTCAGCTCAGTGGTAAGCCGAGATAATCAAGAAGCCTGTCTCTCCCGCTTGCGAGTTGGATAGTTACTCCTACAGTCTGATTTGCGCAGGGTGCAACAAGTCTGCGTGAGTGCCAGGCAGAGAAACATCGAAAGTCTGAATGATCGGTGTCCCAATACCCGCAAGCATCGCTGGGCTATCTGTGAAGAACTGGCCCTGGATTATGTGAACGTCTCCAGCTTATGGTTACCATGTCCCGCAAAAACAAAAGGCAATGCATTCAAGAAGGATACCTATTGTGAAAGGCGGCTCTGCCGGGAACTGCAACATCACCATTAGCACCCACAAATCGTCCCCTAAACCAGGATCAGCAATGTATCGCTAGCCCTTCAGGCGTACCGCAACCAAGGTTGTTCGTTTGTAAGCTTGTAAACGGATTGGTAGTTTTGACGCCCCACTTTCCAAACCTGAACTCTTCAACAGAAGTCCAATCTGCCGTTCTAAAGATGGATCGATTGAACCTCTGAGCATCCAAATTTGGCTGCCTCGTAGATCGGCATTCCCTATTGATGCTTATTTGCCTGGTGATATTGGCATGTCTTGGGTCGGTTGGATGGGCGGATGCAACACGAAGGCAAAGTACTGTGACGCTGGAGTGCAGCAATTTCCAACAGAAGTTTCTAGCCGTCCACTTCCACTCCCAGGAACCGTATGCTTGGGTTGTTTGTAATCGGCAAAGTCGAAGAGTCGTGACGCACAGACAAAAGAGGTGCGACAGTGGCCGCTTGATCATCGCGAAGAGACAAGACAATGGCCGCGCGATTAGGTGGCTCGAGACCAATTGACGATCCGGGGGCACCGCTCGCCCGTTGGAAGTTTGCTAGGGACCGATGGCGCGGCACACTGCTGCTTACGAAGCAAGAGTCGAGCTGCTGCTCCAGAGTCCAGGCTGTTTTGTTGAATGGGGTTGCCCACATCGTAAGGGGGGCATAAGAAGGGTTGCTCAGAGCCTCGGACGACAGACTGTTGTCTCCCTCATCCCGACGTCGCGTTGATTCAACGCGCCAGGCCGGGAGGGCCACAAAATCTTTTTCGCAATTGCGCCGCAATGTGCCATTGGGCAAGACAGGCTAGACAACAAGGCGCAAATTGGTGTCTGCCGACGCGGACAACCCGGTCTGAACCCTGGTTTTTGGTGGCCTCGGCGAGCAAGGACAACCAGGATGGTTTGATGGGTCCTGGAGGTTTATAGTGCGTCACCCGGGTCCAAGATTGATGGAGTGCAGTGTCGCCGTCAGGACAAAGGCGAGCCCGGCTAGAAATCTTTGCAGGATAGACAATTTAAAGCACCTTGGACGTTGGCTGGGAAGACAGGGAGGCACCTGCCAGGCTGAACGCCATCGAAGTCAGGTGGGAGCTGTGTACGAGGCAGGCCGTCGTCATATATTGATGGGCTGGGGACGGATTGTTGGAGAGGGATCTCGTGTCGTGTCCTGCCGTGTCTAGATTTTCTTTTTTTTCTCTTTCGCTTTTTTCCGCCGTTGGTGCGAGACTCAAGACCCAAGACCCTCCACAAAACGACGAGTGAAGCACCGGCGGAATCCTCGAGTCCTGTATCTGTAACAGGAACCGCTTCGCAGGGCCACAGATTGTTGATATATCCTGCACCACTCCGCTTGTAAAGCCTGACGGGAAGCTTTGGTTTTAAAATTCATCGATTATCTCTCTTCAACCCACGACCCCTTCTGCGACAGTTTCCGCGGCCGACGACAAACAGCCCTGCTGCTTGTTCGACAGCGGGAGAGTGTTTGAGCAACGACGACGACATCGGTGCGGTTGGTTGTTCTTTCTGCTTCTGGTGGAGAAGAACTCGGAAGACCAGCGGATGAGTGGACAGACGTTGTGATAGCTTGGACGACAAAGAAGTATCGAGAAGAGACGGCGACGAGAGAAGAAATCGACAATATCCAATATACGACGATTCGACGGTCCAAACGACGGCGACGAATTTGGAAGGGCAGTGGGCATTGAGCTGCAGAAACGTTGATCCCGGGCCAACAGGATCCGAACCAAACAATTCGAGCAGCAGGAAGGAGCCAGGAACCACAACGCAGAGTCACAGAGAAAGGACAATCCTGCCGTCCGTTCCTGCACATTGCGGCACCCAACGAGCAGGAACTTGGGAAGGAGCTACTGTAGAGCCTACCTTAGCCCGACGTTCCTACCTTATTCGTACTCCGTACCTTCCTTCCACCTTCCCAACCTTCCGGGCAGAGAAAGCACAGCTCAGCTTTTGCTTACTGGCTGACTGGCAACTGCGCGCTCAAGGAAAGAGTGGGCAGGTTTCTCGGGGGCAGCGCAGTGGAGGGAACTTCAAGGAAGGTCCCCCTCCACCCCCTGCTTCCCTCCAACGAGCGGCTTCCCAAAATGCTGGGACTGAGAGCCAGAGCCTCCAGGAACCCAATCTCGGCCATCTCTTCCCCCCTGAACGCATTCTCCACTTTTCACGACTCCACGGCCGCCTCACAGTTGCCGCCTACCTGCAACCTCTGGACAACCTGCACTCTCATTCGGGCGCAATTATTCAGACTATTCACTACTTGCACTTGCAGCAATTATCCATTGCCTCCTCGGTTCAAATCCAACACCACCCTCGCCCTCGCCCTCACCACCACCGTTGCATCCACACGGGCATCCACATCGGCAACCACCACAGCCTTGACCTTCAAGCCTGCTGCTACCAATCACGCTCTTCGTCCGCTTCTCCCTCTGCCATTCACCATTGGACGCTTTGCCCACGCTTGCATTAAAACAACCACCACCACCGTTCAAGCGAAAGCCAAAGCTGCAGTCCGAGCCACCGTCTGCACGTCGTCGCCTACGCATTTCTTTGTCCGGGTCTCCACATATCTAGCTGCAAACCTAATCGTTTTGCACCTACGACTATTGCTGCTGTTGCTGCACCCATTCTTCCTGCGCGACGTTTTCCTTGGTCGACTTTTCACCAATACCATCCCCTCAACCTCCCCTCCAACCCGGCGACCAATTCAATCACCCCGTTCGCTGTCGACATCGCCGCTGCCGTTTCTGCCGCCGCCTAAAGAGGCCCTGGCGACCTCGACGAGCCTGGCCCAGGCGCTGCTGCAAACTCCTCGACAACCAAAAGACCCGTTCTCCACCGTGCCCCGTAAGGCCGTCGTCCTCACGGCGGCCTTCGTCGAACCATTCTCCCCACGGCTTCACACGCGAGAAACAACTCTCCGTCACCGGCCACCGTAGATGCATTCGCAAATCCTCGTATCACAACGCTTTCGCAGCAGCCCACATATCCCGGCGCTTCACCCGACCTTCAAACTCCAGTAGCCGCCCACGCCGCCGCTCTGCCCCAAGCTCACAGTCCATCCCTGCTACGCCAATACGACCCCAAAGAGTACTTCCTGCAGTCGCCCTTTCGCAATCGCGCCACCTCTTCTGCGGCCCGTCGACTTCCTCACCTTTCCGCTGCTCGTCTTTGGAACCCAACCAATTCTACACCACGCCTTCCCGATAAGCCTGCTCTTCGCAAACGACGCCCTTCGACACCGCCTCCTCCCGCCGTTCCTCTTTCGCATCCGACTCTCGATCCGTTGTCCGTCGACCCTGCCGACCCTCTTGGCATCGGCGCAGGAGACTATCCGCTGCTGACTCTTCCGGAGCAGCGCCAAACGAGACATTCGACATCAAATCGAAACAGCCTCCAAATCGATCGCAGCGGGAGTGGTGCCGAGCATCGCATCAGTCTACCACCATCAGTGCGCCATTCATACGACGGACGAAGGTCCGCTGATCCTTCGCCAACATTCTTGGATTCTGACGCCCACCCTGCCAACGAGCAAGAAGAAGCACCCGCTGAACCTCCTGCCGAGACCCGAGTGACTGGCTTGAGGAAACGTGGGCAGAGTATTTCTGACCCAGTTGTACGAGATTTTGCAATAACACTCAACGACAAAGGGAAAGGAAAGGCAACCATGGAGCAAGGCGCAGAGAATCAGGGGCGAGGGGCTTCCAAGGACTTGGAGCGCGGGCCAGATGTGCTTCCACGTCACTCAAATGTGTCGGCTGGCGATGGCATGGGCATCGGATCGGCTATTTCATCTTCAAACTCGTCGATCATGGGAGAGGAACTGCCGCCAGATCTGGGCGAAGAATGGGGTCCGCAACACCCCTGCTTCCCCCATATGAATCCTCACGTTCCTCTCGACTCGCCAGAGTACCACAACACTCGAATCATTCGTATACGCCGAGACTGGTTGATCGAGGGAGACTTGGCTCCGACGTTTTCCAACTTGTATCCTGAAATTTTGGATCCGGCCGGCTTGTCAGAACAAGAGTTCCGGAGAATTATCGACAAGCTGAACGGCGAACTCATTCCTATATTCAGCCCATACAATTGGAGAAACGTGGTCGATAGCATGCTCGGACTCGTTACGGGTTGGCTGTGGGACGATTTGGGGCTTACGGGTGTCAAAGCTCGGCTGAAGCGCCTGGAACGCTGGATTGACCAGTGGAACAACGAGATGGGAAAGACAATCAGCAATGAAGACAGTTCAATGGCCCCGCGGATCATTCCACTGAGGAAGACGGGGTACATGACGGTAAGTTCAACTCACCGAACCCACATGCAATTCTGTACTAACTCGGGCAAAGCTCGACATACAAATCCCAGATCCGGAAATTGCACCTGCTCCTAGCACACCTGGCGGTTCGAGGTCTGGAAGCCTGCCAATGGAGCCGGCAACCGCCGTAATGGCATCATAATCTGGCAAGGCGACTCTTCTGTCTGTCCTCTGCTTAACTACCTTCCCTTCGACTTCGTATTTCATCATACACTCTTTCTAATCACGGATCGGCCGCGGCCTGTGGGACGAACCGACATATGAGCTTATACGACCGTAGCCTCACTTCTTCACGAGGCACTCGATATCCATTTAGTACTACCCGGGGTTATTTTACTCTTTTTCCATCCCCCACCCCCTACTACTACTATTACCTTATACCAAGGCATGGCGCGGAGTTTTAGGATCCCTTGGCTGGGACAGTCACGAAATGTGAAGCAAATGATTTCTTACGCGTTTTTTTCGGGGTTTACCTTTTGGCTGAACCCATGTGCTTTATATGCCAGAACGTGCGGAATGGGAGCGATCCTGAAATGAGGGGAACCCGTCTATACTCGGGATGATGAAGTAGGAGCACACGAGCTCGGGGGACCCCTGTAATTTGTTTAGATACCTGATGTGCTTCAAAACTTCGTTTTCTTTCCCACCTTGCAGATCTCTGTCCCTCTCAGTGCGTCGGCCTTAATGTGACGCCTCTCAACCTGCGTAAGCTATTCTTATCCTTTCTCATGAGCACGACCAAAGAGCTCCTGCGTATTCCAACGCATGGGTTGGCTGTGTGCGGTGCCCTATGAGATGCTATGGCGTTTCCGTGTCGCCTCTCGCCAGGAGCGGTGATGGGAAGCTCGACCTCACGTGTATCGTCATCGTGTAGAACATGCATGCTGTGAACGAGTGAAGACTAGATCATGGCCCCTGTTCATAGTCGTCTGGCCAAAAGCCCACTACCTCAAGGTATGTTGGAACTACCTACTCAGGCAGGTAGGTACCTGGCAAGCTTGTTCTCGACGCGGGTTGCTCAAAGCCAGCGGCTGATCTTCCCAAGGCATCTACCAAGCTATGGTCCAGCACTAGAATATGCACAGGAAATCTGAATATACTCAGGAGGAAAGCCCTTATATACCCCCTCAACTCCAATCCAGTCACCAGCACAGCAGGCGCCCCTCTAGGTAGGGGGTCAGGTCAAACTGGCTGTGTGGTGGAACGGTTCATGGTCGCTAATTATTCACGCCAACCAGCCTACTCGACGACAGGCCCAGCGCATACGAGTACCCGAATTCGAATCCCAGCATGAGCACCAAGAGATGTAGCCACACCGGTGGTGAACTCTTTTTTGTGTTCTGTGGTCTTGTATTCATATCAAGGTTTTGGTTGGTCTTAGAGACCAGTCCTATTTTGATGGAATTTAGTGTGAGGTTCTATCAGAGTTATCAAACAACAAAGTAGAAGCTTCGAAGAATGATGAAGATAGTTCGATAATGTGAAAGTCGGTAAAGCGATTAACTCTCATTATACACCCCCGGTATAAGAATGAGGTGAGATCTAATTTCAGGGGTCAATGCAAAAACTCCAGGGACCAGGCGCCTTACGCACGAGCCACTTTACCGTGCATCGAGCTGAAGTGCTGGGTGCTCCCCCTAGACCGCGTCGATGGAACGCGCCCACCGCGAACGAAATCGACAGCTCCCATACCGGCACTTTAGCTTCTCCCCAAACGAGTATCTCGCGCATTTCGACACATCACCACCATCTTTTGCCGTTCTCCACCTCAGATTCTCGACACTCATTCAACACAAAGCCTTACTTTACTTGCCTTGCAACAACAAAACCCCCCAAAGCAAAAAATGTCTGCCTCCGCCCTCTTCCGCCGCGCCGCCGTCGCCCCGCGCATGGCCTCCGCCGCCCGCGCATTCAGCACCACCCCGTCCAACAACGTCGCCCGCATCACCATCGTCGGCAACCTCGCCGACGCCCCCGAGGTCGTCCCCACCAGCACCGGCCGTGAGATCATCAGATACGCCGTCGCCAGCAACAGCGGGCCCAAGGATAACCGCCAGACCAGCTGGTTCCGCGTCACGAGCTTCGAGGCTGAGGGTCCCCGTCGGGACTTCCTTCAGAGCTTGCCCAAGGGGTACGCATGCACACACACCCACACCGCAATGATAGGCTTGGAGGGGAGAGAGAGAGATAGAGGATGAGAGACGTTTGAGGGGTCTTGTAGTGTGCTAACGTGGTTTTGAAATAGAACTTTGGTCTATGTCGAGGGCGAAGCTGCCATGCGCGCCTACCAAGATGCCGAGGGCAAGAACCGCAGCTCCCTGAGCATTATCCAGCGTACGTCTTCTTCCCACTCAACATACCATCCCATTGCGAATCTGTTTTCGAGTAAGAGATGGAGCTACGCTAACATCAGGTTACAGGCTCTATCGAGGTCCTCAAGCGTCCTTACAGCGGCAACAACGGCGGCGAGGCCAGCGAGTAAATGCACCCCAACACATCAAACGGAGTTTCTCTTGTGCCATGTACGAAACGAACGACAGAAGAGTGTGCCCTGGAGAGACCCTGACCTGGACTGGCCTCCCTCCACTTTCTCTCCACTCTATCGAGATTTTTCCTTTATCTTTTTTTGTGTACAATGACCTGATAAATGGGCTGGTTGAGGCGTGCTGTACGAAAACTCTTTTTCTAGGACGATAATTGATACCATGGGTTGCTCCTCTCACTCGCGCCTCTGATGGGGTCTCGCGCCACGTTTGCAGTGGCTGCTTGAACCATTTGTTCCATTTACATGCTCACTCAAGGTTGTTGCGCGTGAAATTTTATCGGTTCTATACAACTATAATCGCCAGACATGCTCTCCTCAGACGAGCGTACAGCTGTCCATGCATCCAAAGCCCGCAGCGACGCCGCCCTCGTTGCTAGTATCGCCCTTGGTGCGTAGCAGATAGCCAGCCTCCTCGTTGTGAACCACCTTCCCGGTGTCCTGATCCCACACCGTAGTGCCGTAGATGCCAAGCTCGCAGATGACACCGCCTTCCTCGAGGTTGCCGTTGCGGAGAATGATGTTATCCTGTTTGGGCGGCGTGATGAGCTCCATCAGGATGTACGAGCCCCAGTGCGTCTCGGGCGTCTTCTTCAGGAACTCGGGAATGTCCTCGCGGTAGTGGTTGTTGCCGCCGCCCTCCCTCTGCGGCTTGAGAACGTAGCTCTTGCACAGCTCCGGGTCCTGCGCGATCTTGCGCGCCTTGAGCCCGGCCTCGGAGGTGTCCATCGGGAAGATGTTGGTGAAGGTCTCAAACACCGCGGCCGTGCTGGGCGCGTCATCGGGGATGAAGCGGCCGAGGATCGAAGGCGAGGCACCACCTGCCGCCGCCGTCGCCGCTGGTCTCGGCGTCGCCAGGACTTGCTGGATCTTCTTGCTGCCAGCCAGCTGGGTCAGGACGGTGGGGCACTTGACGGCGGACGACCTCTCGAGGTGGTAGCGGGCCTCCCAGGCGCTCTCGTCCGGGTAGTCGGACGGGTCGTACCAGCATCGCAGGTACGCGACGGCGACCTCGAACACCTTGTTCGGGTCCCGGGGCAGCTTGTAGAGCAGCTGGCGCTTGGGGGTGTCGGCGATGGTGGTGTGCTGGAGGAGCTCGGAGAATGGGACGCGGAAGACGGTGACGGGGTCGGCGGCGTCGTTGACGAGGGCGTACTCGAGGTGGCGCTGGTCAAAGATATTCCTCTCGCCGCCCTGGACGACGAAGATGACGCATTTCTTGTGGCCGAGCTCCGATGGACCGTAGGCGTCGTAGGCGGCGCGGATGCCGCCGGAGAGGCCTTGGACGCTCTTGTTCTCGGGCAGGTCGAGGGACCCGGACTCGATGGGTTGATCCAGCAGAGGATACTCTGCCACGGAAAGAAACCTACGTGCGTTTAGGATCCTGTACTTCTTTCTCCTTCTGAGATGTGTGAGATTACTTATGGAGGAGCGAGGTCCGGGATGAAAGGCCACCAAAGGATGAAGCTATCGTGTTAAACTCGACCTGCTTGACTTGGCGTTTAGGTTGGCCTGAGGAGGTATCCTGGTGGACAAGATAGTCTGATCTGAACAATCCCAGGGAGAGACTCTGTACATCATTAGTCACATTGCCTGAAGCATCGGTAGACTACGCACTTGAGTATATCCCTCCTTCTTCACTCGCACATGGGTATCCCATAGTTTGCCAATGAAGTCGTCGCCTCCCTTGACCCTACGCGTTGTCAGAATTGTTCTCTGCGGCCGTTCAGACTACACTTGATGCGTGACTATCAAGCGGAAGCAGAAACATACTCATCCACCATGGCACTTAGGAACTCCTCATCCCTGCTGATGGCGGCATAAAGCTCATTATACGTCTTTTGCACGGATCTCGCCTGCTCAAAGCATCCCTTGGGGAAAGGACTAGGGAACAGAGTTACGGGTACGTTTACCGCAAGGATACCTTTGGGGTCCGACTCCGGCGTCACGACAGTAGGAGGCGGCCGGACTGACAAGCCGTTGCCGATAGCCCAGTCCTTGACGGTCTGGACGAGGGCGTCTTGCTCCGACTGGGAGAGCCGGGGTGGGTACTGCTCCCTCGTCAGCGTCGGGTTTGCCATGCTGCTGGTGAAATTTTTCTTGATGAGACTGAGTCTAGAGCCCTGACTGCAAGTTACGATGGTCCTAAAATTGGATGACTTGGTGTTGTTACGACTTGGTGATTAATAATTGCAAGTTGGATGATTTGAGTCGAACGAGAGTAGGAACAGCGACGAATTGTCAAGGTTAAACCCCTTTTCGGTGGTGAAAAGACAGGCCTGACTTTGGTCTGAAACAAAAAGAGACTCAAGCCAATTGTCGAGTCTACTGAGATTATGTGAAGTCAAATACTACCGGATGAGGAGTGAGTGTTCATGTCAGTGAGGTATGTCTGGCGGGGGAGTGACGAGAAATCGGCTGCCCCACCACAAACTGCTGGTCTGGATTTCAAATGGCCGGTACCTTCGGTGTACCTTAGCTGGTAGGTACGATGCGCACAAGACGTGATCAATCTAAGTGGGGAGGACTTTCAAGCAATGACTTGACTTTAGGCTACACGGAAGCTCAACGCTTTTGCAACTATTTGGACATCAAGTCCAAATATTGGTCATCGGCTTTAATTCTACTAATTGACCTTGGACGGTCTTCTGCAAGAGTCCTTCAAGGTAACGGAAGACGTCTCATGGAAATACAAACAATATAATGGCGGGGTCGGAAGCCTGGAGGTCAGTTCGGTGCCTGCGATTTACCCCTCCATCCCACTCCGATAAGGGACTTCGGCTCTTCGCACGGCGGGCAGGCAGGAACGACCTCTGCTAAGGTGCCTTACTTCTCTTAAACCCGAAAGATCGGTCACGTGTCGACGGGGACGTGCTGCAATCTATCTAACCTTATTTGGACTGGTTCCGCATACCTAGAGATACTTTGCCTTCATCCAAAGCGTTCAAGGCGAGGTACCCTGCGGGCCTGCTTGACCAGGGAAGGTGGGGCTTGAGCAGGTCCATTGCGACTTCCGCGACTTCTCCAGACTCACGCGTCGTGAATTCGACATTGGTAACCGAAGCGGCAATGCCTACAACTTCCTCGAGATTGGTACCACCACTTCCTCCTACCACGACCACCACTTTCCAGGCCCCCTCCCGCTGACCCGACCCAAATCTGGTTGATCCGCCTCATTCTTCTTTCGGTATTTCCTTTACACAGTCTTTCCCGTATCCGCCACTTAACTCCTACCAGTGGCTGGTCTTCTTCACAATCGTCGACTACCTCTTATTTGGTGGAACAAACCCATTTCCATTTTGTCGAGACTTCTCGGCCTGTCTAGGCCTCAGAGATACAGCTCAACTTCGGAAAACAGGCAGTCAGCACGACTTTCTTCTCCCCTGCATTCGACCCATCCGACCAAGTAATCAAGGACCACTCATGCGCTTTGTTACCCGCCTCGAAATTCGCCGTAAGTCTGGCTTCACAGTTGTTGCTGTCTATCCCTCTCACCAAAGCCCGATACTGGTTCTTTCATCATATTCTTTCACCGGTGGCCCATACTTCCGAGGTCGCTACATTTTTCTGCAGCTATTTCTCAAGCTTTTCGCCTTTTTCTCTCACAATCTACCTTCATACACAGATTGCTTCAAGCTCGCTAGACCACTGGGCCCTGCTTTCACTACCCATGCCTGAGATCTGCGTCCTTCATACCCTCTTTCCTCAGTCTGGTGCTAATTATTTTATCATTTTCTAGCCAAACTCATGTCCTAAACGGCAGCCACCATGGAGGGCAATGAGGATGATCCCTTCAACTGGGACGTTGAACGGCTGGTACATGAGCTATGCACCACTGAAAGTCGGCCATGGCATCCGAAGCTTGTGAGCAAGAGGCCCAACCCGGTAATTCTCGCAAAAGCACTCCGTGAGCATGACATTGACGGGGAGACGCTTCTCACCTACGAAGATGTCATGCCCCCTCTTGACGGTCTTCTCAGGGACCTCGGCATCGTCAAGATCGTTCACAAGATGACGATTGTCAAAGCCATCAACTTCCTCAAGTCGAAAAGCCGCGATTATCGCCATCAGAAGATCGAAATGGCAAAAGAGGAGGCAGATAGCCAAGAAAGCTCGCTGGAGCTGCATATCAACGGCGAACCGGAGCCCGCAGCTCTAAATCCCAGTACCACAGAGGACCCCTCAACGACTATCACAACGCAAGACGTCAAAATGAGTGGCACCACGGATCAAGATGCATTGACCTCCGTCGTTGAAGAGAAAGACATGCAGACGAGCGAACCCCCTCAGAAGAAGAGAAAGATGGCGCCAACCTTGATCACTAGTACTGTCACCGGGATTGGCAACATACCTATCAGTACCCCAGCTGACGACGTTGTTACTCGGAAACCCATGACAGCAGATACCCGGCTACCTTTGTCGAATACGACCCCCAGCGGAAGCCGCGGAAAGACACCGCCGGCCATCCGAGCTGTAACAGACGACGCTATCTCTCGAGATCTCGATAAAGCAAGCACAAGGCCTGCTCCATCACCCACAGCTTCCGGAAGAACCCATCCGGATACTCAGCAAGTGGACCAGAAGCTTGTCTCAAGATACAATTCTCTGGGGGCGTACTTTGGACCCGATGCGCTCATTATCAGCCGTCAAGTCCCTCAGTCGAGCCTTGCACCTGGTGCAAGCTCCGTAGATGAAGGTAGCAACACTTTCCACTTCGTTGCTAGGGGCGTGATTCCCACCGGACACAGTCGGCAAGTCCACCGAGCGTTGCAACGACTGCTGCGCACGAACGACAAGTCTCTGATATTGTTGCGCAACGGTGTGTCTCCTTTTGTGGAGCCTGAGGAGGAAGACGAGATTCTTCCGGTATTCGGGGATTCCGATGACGACGAAGGTTACGACACAGAGACAAGAGACGCCATCGAGGAAGAGGAAGAGGAGAAAATGCGAGAAATGGAACTCAAGTCTTATCACCTGACTTCGGATGACGTCGAACGTGTACTAGAGGAGGAAATACAGCGGATTGAAGCCGCTTGGGAGGAGAGAAAACTACTCAAAAAAGAGTGGAAGGCCAACGCCATCTGGAACAAGGCCCGGCGCACTGGTCTCATCCGACAAATAGCGAGTGCTACATGTCGACTCGAGGCTCTTAACAACCGCATAGAAAAGCTTTGTCGAGAGATCAAACTGAACGAATGGCCGGCTGAAGATCAGCTGCGCAAACAAGCAAGGTGCCTTGAGTCTAGCGTCGAGGACCGAAGAGCTGAAAAGTGGCTTCTCGATACCTTACGAGGACCCGAACCTATCCGACCACTGACGATGCCTAAGAAACGGCCAATTGCGGCACTACGGCCCGATCTCTCTGACGAGGATGGCGATCTTATCACCAGCGGCGACGATGACGACGATGACGACTTCGTGATTGACGACGATGACGAAGTGGGGCTTGACGATATGACAAACGCGCTCCCGCCCGTGGCGAGCGCGACTCGCCCAGAAAGTCCCATGGATTTGGACGACCCTGAAGAGGTGTCAATGCAGGAGCCTCAACCTCCGCGATTGCTGAAGGACGAGTCTCCAGCCGACGCTCCGGTCGATATGAAATCCGACCTTGGCATAATTGACTTGACAATGGTTGACTCCGAGCCTGAGGATGAAGCTGAGCTTGAGCCCGCGCCCCTTGAGCATGAGCTTGAGCTTGCGCTTCCTGAGGTGGATTTCATCTCTCTAGTCACGCCTGAAAAGCCAAGGGCATCAGCAGCCGCAACACCAGCCCCCGAAAGCGATTTTGAAGACCAGCCACAGCCAACACAGGAACAGCTAGAAACCCCATTCGACCAATATGGAAAAATTGGGGACATCGCGCCGACGATATGGAGAAAGCAAGGAGACAACAAGCGACTTCTGATCTGCGTCATCTCACGGCTTACTCCGCGATGGAGAGTGGCCTTCTTTGGCATTATCTACAGCATGGATCCCGCTGATATCTGGACGGACTTCGTGATCACCGCGCTTGAGGATTCGCCTGAGAATCACAGCCAAGAAAGTGCGGTCGAGCTCGGCACCGTCATTGCCCGCTTGTTCAGAGTCTTTGCACTATGCAAGCCGGCGGCTGCCAATACCATCACTAGAAGGCTTAACAACAAAATCAAGATTAAGAAGATAAAGGGTAAGGTAGATCAGTTTGAGGATTTCTGTCAATTCGTCAAGACTGGTATACTGCCCAACTTTCATGAGAGTACCCGAGCCAAGAGCTCTGGCCGCCGTGGAAGCTTTGATACTGAGGAGTCCCAAGGAGACTTTACCGACGACGATATCGAAAACTCTCCGTCTAAGAAACGGAAGACTTTGGTGGCCATGGATCAGACCGCTATAGATCTCCGCGAAAGCGACCGACGCCGGAGAGAAGAGCAAGAGCAGCGACGAAAGGAATTGCGCAAGAAGCTGGCAGCATCCGATACCATCTCGAGCGACAAGTCACGTCTCATTGTCAACGAAACCAAGGAAGATGACGAAGGCCTGATCTACATTAACAGCGAAATCGGTCGACGCATCAAAGACCACCAAATTGAAGGTGTCCGCTTCTTGTGGAACCAGATCGTCTACGACGCCAAGGTGCGGCAGGGATGTCTGCTCGCTCACACCATGGGACTCGGTAAGACAATGCAGGTAATCACATTACTTGTTGCCATCGCCGAGGCCGCACGATCGAAAGATGAGTCTGTTTTGTCACAAATTCCAGAGGACCTTAGACAATCCAAGACTCTGGTACTTTGCCCGGCCTTACTTGTCGACAACTGGATGGATGAGTTGTTGATGTGGGCTCCTGATGGTGTTCTGGGTCACTTCTACAAAATGGAAGCCGTCGTCAATGCACTAGAGAGAGCCCCCATGATCCGGGACTGGGATAAGACCGGCGGCGTCATGATCATTGGCTACGATATGTTCAAGAAATTGGCCGCTCCCTCAGGAGGCGAGATGTTGACGCCCCTGGAGAAGTCGATTGCGCAAATACTCACAGAAAGCCCTAACCTTGTTGTTGCGGATGAGGCTCACAAAATGAAGAACCCTGAGTCATTGATAGCTATCGCAGCCGCCAAATTCAAGACTCAACGACGCATCGCACTCACCGGTTCACCTCTGGCAAATAATGTGATAGAATTCTATTGCATGATCAACTGGGTCGCACCTAATTATCTGGGTCCCCTGTCAGAGTTCAAGGACTACTATGCCGAACCGATTCAGTCTGGCCTCTACGAGGACAGCACTGGAAGTCAATATCGAAAGGCAAAGAAACAACTTGCTGTTCTGGAGGCTACTGTAGCGCCCAAGACGAACAGAGCGACGATCAAATCCTGTCTCAAGAACGACCTTCCGCCAAAGATGGAATTTGTACTTACTGTTCCCATGACGCCACTTCAGGGCAAGCTCTACGACGCTTTTCTCGCTGCCCTCAACAATGACGCGAACGTTGCAGGCGTCAAGACTCTGGGTGCCAACATCAACTTTAGCCTCATCGTCAACCACCCTCGTTGCTGGCAAAAGAGGCTTATTGAGGAGCGTGCGGCGTTGCTAAAGAAAGAGCCGGCTAGCCTAACTCTGTCAAGCACAATCATCAGCGAGGGCCTGAAAATCCTGCAACGAGAGCAGGATGTGCCTTCGCCTGCCTTGTCTTGGAAAGTGCAGCTCCTCGTCGGCATTCTGGACCAGTGCGAAAGAATGAAGGAGAAAGTTCTTGTATTTTCACAATCAATCCCGACCCTGGATTATCTGGATAATCTGTTCAGGCAGCAGCGGAGAAAGTTCTCTCGGCTGGATGGTAGCACTCCAATCCATAAGAGGCAGCAACAAGTCAAAAACTTCAATAGTGGTGAGAATCAAGTCTATTTGATTTCAACGACAGCTGGTGGGGTTGGCCTGAACATCCACGGTGCCAGTCGTGTGGTCATCTTCGACTACAAGTATAATCCCATTCACGAGCAGCAAGCGGTAGGCCGAGCATACCGCATTGGCCAGCGAAAGCCGGTATACGTCTACAAGTTCATATCTGGCGGGACATACGAACAAGCGCTTCACAACAGAAATGTATTCAAGACGCAATTGGCGTCACGAGTTGTGGACAGCGAGAATCCGAAAAGATGGTCTAAGAAAGATAATGAGTATGCCAAAACTCGCTGGGAGCCCGATCAGGATGACCTCAGTCCATTCGCCGGCAAGGACGTTGTTCTCGACAGCCTGTTGACCCACCCAGGCATGTCTCAGGGCATACGCTCGATTATCATGACGGATACCTTTGAAGAGGAAGATACGTCCGAAATCTTAACGCCTGAGGACTTGAAGGATGTGAGGAACCAGGTCTACATGAATTCTATCCGCAACACCGACCCAGAGAAGTATCGTGAGATGGAGCTGGCACGGATCGCTAAACTTGGCGCTCCAGCCTTGGTGGGTGCAACATCATACATGCCACGAACAGTCACGCAGACCTTTGGTATGGCTGGGAGCAGTGGCCAAACAATGATTCCAACTCCAAACCTCCCTCAGAGGCCTGTCTTCAACACATACCAGGCATTTCATCTTGTGGAAGGTACGAAGACCTTACCCGAACCGATGAAGCCGCTGCAGATTACGCCTGTGCCTGTGCCTGTGCCCGGGGCTCTGGCAACTCAGATTGACGCTGCACCGATACAACAAGCTGCCGCTCCCTCGCAGTCGAATCAGCCTGCAACTGTCGGTTCTGATGCGCAAACTACGAAGCAGCCTGCTGAGCAGATATCAGTAGAGGTAAAGTTGACCTTCAGATTTCGGTGAACATTGCTAACATGATGGAACGTCACAGCCTCAGGTAGCTGGTCCTATGCCCATGCCCATGGCTGGTGCCAATACCTTCTTTAGGGCTCAGCAGACACCAAGCTCTCCCCCGCCTGGAGACAAATCTCTCTCATCCCCTGCGGTCAAGAGGTCCAAGAGGCCCGGAATTACTAATTGGGAGGAGCAGTTCAAGCATAAAATTCTCGAGTCACTCGATACGATAACGGACTCGGCGATAGCTGATGCGGTCAAGGAGGACAAGACCGTCCTGGCTGACCGGATCGCAAGCTCGACATGGCTCGTGAGATCAGAGATGAAGGAGGGAGAGTTGCCAAACCACTCGCATATGAAGGAGCTGTGCAGCTTGATGACAGACCCGAGATTTGCAGCCGCTGTCATCACAGGACATATTCCTCCCTCTCAGCTTGCGTACGCGCCGATCGATGGGCTTAAAAATCTTTCGAACGAGTTGGCGACGCTTCAGGAACACCAATTCCGCGAAAAGCTTAAGCTGGGTCAAGACACGACTGAGGAGCCTAAAGTATGAGCCCGACCTCATTCCATTGCTCTGCCATTGCATTTCACGTCTTTCAGTACTCACTTATTCAGCAAGCCTTCTTTTTTTGCGGCTAACGACTTGGTCAGCAGCATCCGCAGATCGTTTCCGACATACCCAAACCCTCTCCAAACGTTCGCCGGGCGAATCCTTTCCAGGAAGACGACGACGACGATTTGGATTTGCTTCGGGAGGTTGCGGAAAGAAGGCGACATCGCGCGCCCAGGCTTCCCACATGGGCAAGCAAAGCAGTCGAAGAAGGAAAACTTGGGGAACAACGCTGCACAGGGGAGCCCTCGTCATCAGCGTCGGCGTCGGCATCAGCAGGGCAAGGTTTGTAAGTGCGCAGGCTAGGCGTTTACAGGCGTTTACTTCAGGTTGTTCTTCTTTTAGGGGGCATTTTCAGGCATCTTCGAAGGCATGGGCGTTTAACGGCATCGCGGGGCTGGCTTTATGATACCCTTTTTGGAGGCGTTCTTTTGGAGGTTTACTGATTTCGCGTGGAGGACTCATCAAGGGCGGCGTAGGAGTCACATGAGTTGATGCCAAAAAGGCATGCAATAACACCGAGAATCGGTACGCCTAGGAATTCGGCTCAAGGCTCACTCGGGATAATCAGAATCCTCAACTCCTCAACGTTAACGCGTGGTGGCGGATGCAATTAGTGATACTCAAAAGACTATCTGTTGAGATCGCAGAATTCCGTGTCTTACTTCTTACTTGTGTGGCTGACTGTATCCTCGTATTTGTGATGTCGGATGGAACAAGCTGATATGGCTGCAAGTGACCTCGGCGAATGATGACAACGTACCCTAACGGCTCATCCTGGCCCCATACTCCATATTCCGCTGGCAGCACCAATATCAGGAGGGGGCAGAGCACAGTTGAGACATGGGCGGGACATTGGCGATGTGACAAGTGACTAAGGCAACGACAACTGCAGCCCTGAAACATTCAGAATTCCTAGGAGGCAACCCTACGAGTCTGCCTCGTTGCTTAATCGCCTTTGATTTCATGTGTCTATCGTGCTTATGTGCCCTTTTGTTGTGCCCTCGTACAGCACTATTGTAATCGCGGGAATTGGGCCTGGCAAAATACCGCTCTTCGGAAGCGGAAGCTATTACCTATGGGCTATACGGAACGGGCTCTGTCATGTTCGGTCTCGGAAGACGCCGGCGTAGTGTTCGTACGATTGAATTTGCAGGATCCACAGTGGTGTTTCCAGAAGAGCAGGGGTGTTGAAGAAAGGCCATGTGGGCATAAGAGAAAGAAGACGTTGGCTCTTTGCTTAGTTTTGCGTACCTAGGCAGATAGGTTCCGCGGAACTCAAGCGAGCAGCAAAGAAGAAAAAAGCCAGCAGCAAACACCGAAACTGGGGTGGTATTACCAAGAGAATCAAATAAAAAGGGACAAAAGGGATCTGACCTCAGGTCACTTTCACATTTGCGCAGCGGTGTTGAGTTGGTCTGCCAATCAGGTGTCATCAGAAATTGGCTATAGACGAACAGTGATTGGTTCAAGTGCCGACTTTCGGTATTCGGAGACCCCACTTTACGGACTTAGGGGTCCCACCATCAACGCCGTACAAGACAACCCCGGCCCCATGGATGGGTATGTACCTGAGTACATTATAACGATGGAAGATGGTTACCGTCTCTGCCACCTGGCCCTGAGGGACGCTGAGGATGGGAAATCGCGTGTAGCGGCACCCCCAACCCACCGCCTAGAACCTAGAACAAATGCGATGCGTTAGGTTGGATCTCGGGGCGGGTTGCCCAGGCCTGACCTGAATCCTGCCCACCACTCACACGAGTCCCAAAGGCTCCAAAAATGCGCAAGGCCGCACCTACCACACCCTGTGCCGAGTCGCTGGTGCGGCGTGCCGTTGGGGTGGTGTAGTGGTGCAGCGGTGCTGGGGTTCAAACTTCAGCCAGATGGCGGGGCGGCCGGTCGGCACAAGGTACACTGTACCTACCCTGCTACCTAGACCGTAACCCTTCCACTGCGCCCTTGGGGATTTGGTGTCATGGCGACTCTTCACCAGAGACACTAAAATAAAGGACTTGTCCGAGAATCTGCTCGTTTTTCTCGCTTCCCCTTCCCGTTTTCTCCTCATCTTGCTTAACCTCTCTCTTCCCCCCCTTCTTCTCCTGTTTCTGCTCTTTACCAGCAGGAATACCGTCCCAATTGTCGATCACAAGAGTCGACCGCTTCTTTCTGCCCATTGACCTGTGTTCAGCCCCTCAGCGCTGATCACTTTTCTCTGGCAAACCCGCTGACCTCACTCGCATCCACGTCTCGCGCGCGCTTTGAGTCGCCACACACCGAAATCTACAAATCCAGAGTCGCACACTGTTCTGTTCCGAAACAAACCAAACTTCACCAACAACCTCGAAGAACGAAAGCGCAGGATTTACCTTTACCCAGCCTTTCGAAACAACCATGGAGGCTGCCCTTCGTCAATCCAAGGCCATGTGCCCCTTCTTGAAGTCGGCCTCGCCCGCCAAACTGCGCGCGCTGTCCACCTCGGCTCGTCCCCACGCCATCCAGGCGGCGCCCCAGACGACGGCCGTCTCTCCTTGCGGAGGAACAATGTCCAAGTTGCAGCTCCTCGCCCACCGCTGCCCCGTCATGGGCAAGGCTCTGACTGTTCAGTCTGCCCAGTACGGCCATGGACGCCCGGCCAAGATGGGAAATTCTTCGTCTGTTGCTGGTATCCGCGCCTTGAGCACCAACTCCAAGCCCGGCCGCGCCAACATCCACACTAGCCGCAGCAAGGATGCCCGGGCTGTTGATGCTCCCTTGCTCAACAAAGGTATGGAAACCACATTGTGAAGAACAAAAAGAAGGAACCGTCCTGGCTAACCATTGACGTAGCCCAAGCTCCTCCCGGTATCCCGGCAGCTCGTCAGAGTGCTGCTTCGACTGTTGGTATGGGCAATTCGGATGCTTCCAAGGCCAAGTTCAACTACGAGGCCTACTACAACGCCGAGCTGGAGAAGAAGCACAAGGACAAGTCCTACCGCTACTTCAACAACATCAACCGTCTCGCCAAGGAATTCCCCCGTGCCCATATGGCTGGAAAGGAGGAGAAGGTTACCGTCTGGTGCGCCAACGACTACCTCGGAATGGGCCGCAATTCCCACGTTTTGAAGTCGATGCACGAGACCCTGGATGAGTACGGTGCCGGCGCTGGTGGCACGAGAAATATCTCTGGACACAACAAGCACGCTGTTGAGTTGGAGGGCACGATTGCCAAACTGCATGCCAAGGAGGCCGCTCTTGTCTTCAGCTCATGCTATGTGGCGAACGATGCCACTTTGGCGACTCTGGGTAGCAAGATGCCCGAGTGTGTCATTCTGTCGGACAGTCTGAACCATGCATCCATGATTCAGGGTATCCGTCATTCTGGAACGAAGAAGATTGTTTTCAAGCACAACGACGTTGCGGATCTCGAGGCCAAGTTGGCGTCGCTGCCGCTTCACGTTCCCAAGCTGATTGCGTTCGAGTCCGTTTATAGCATGTGTGGATCGATTGGCCCCATTGAGGAGATTTGCGACTTGGCCGAGAAGTACGGCGCCATCACGTTCCTCGACGAAGTCCATGCTGTCGGTATGTACGGCCCGCACGGCGCCGGTGTCGCGGAGCACTTGGACTTTGAAGCGCATCAGCAGGGCCGCCCCAAGGGCAGCATCATGGATCGCATCGACATCATCACTGGTACCCTCGGAAAGGCATACGGATGCGTTGGTGGCTACATTGCTGGCAGCGCCAAGCTCGTCGACATGATCCGCTCCCTCGCCCCTGGATTCATCTTCACCACGTCACTCCCGCCCGCGACGATGGCCGGCGCAAAGACGGCCATTGAGTACCAAATGGACTACGACGGCGACCGCCGCCTTCAGCAGCTCCACACCCGCGCGGTCAAGGAGGCCCTGAACGACCGCGACATCCCCGTCATCCCCAACCCCTCCCACATCATCCCCATCCTGGTTGGCAACGCCGAGCTTGCCAAGCAGGCTTCGGACATGTTGCTCCAGGACTACCAGATCTACGTGCAGTCCATCAACTACCCCACGGTCCCTGTCGGGCAGGAGAGACTGCGCGTCACGCCCACGCCTGGCCACAAGAAGGAGTACCGCGACCAGCTGGTCCAGGCGCTCGACGAGATCTGGACCAAGCTCGGCATCAAGCGCACCTCGGAGTGGGCTGCCGAGGGCGGCTTCATTGGCGTCGGGGAGGCTGACGCCGCCCCTGAGGAGCCCCTGTGGACCGACAACCAGCTTGGCATCGAGCAGGCTGCGAAGGAGATCAAGGCCGCGGGAAACATCAGCAACGGCTTCGTCGAGGCCCTGCTGGAGCGTGAGTCCAAGGCGACGACTGGTCAGGCCGTGAGCTCTGCCATTGATACATTTCACGTTCTCTGAGGTGGTCTGGTTTTTTCCGTTTCGGAAAAACCTAGCACCAACCATTTCAACGTTGATATCTGAAAGCAAAGGGGAGCTCATCGGACCTAGACCACGTTCTTTGGAGCGATCAACAAGTGTTTTGTGTGATTTGAAACCCACGTCTCGTGGCCACAACTGTTCTCCTTCGATTTGAGACTAATGATCTCGTCTATATGATGGGATCTGATTCTCAGTGTTGGTCGCAATAACCAATAGTTTACAAAATATGAATGTCATTTATTGACATATTTATTCATCAACCTCTGCCTTTTTCTTTTTAGACGTGATGTTATTGTGATGTTGTGTAGCTACCTCGTGAGAGTCATCCGAAGTAGTAGCAAACCCGCCGGGTTACTTCATGCATCACTGACATTTCGGAATCGTAAAGTTAATTTATGCGAATGCGGTCTTTCCGTCTCCGGGCTCGGCGAGGAAAACACAGCCCGATGTAAACCCGGCACTTGCCCAGACGGGTCTCCGCGGTGCCCGCCCGCCCCATCAGCTGGGGTGAAATGAGATGGGATGGGATTGCCACGGTGAAGCATGAGGCGTGCGCCACACCTTTGTACCAGATTCAGCGCGCCAACACCAGAAGCGGACTTTTCGTAGGCGTGGCTTGGCCCGCCCAACGCCTGACTCAGCAACTCCGACGGAGGCCGGCAACGCAGAATTGCTCCGTCTCCGTTCGAGGAAGCCCTCTTTATTGGTTGGGGGAAGGAGTTCCCGTCATTGCCAACTGGGGTGGTGTTGTTCCCACCTTTTGACTTACACGCAGCTCAGGAGATCCGTCATGAGAAAGAGCAGGCAACTCAAATGAGAAAGGATTACGACGCGAATTGGGAAAATCTTGCTAAGAAAGGGTGTTGTTTCATGTCTTTTACTTTAGTCTTTAGCTCGACTGTTTCTATATTCGATTTCCTACTCATTACATCTTTTGTCGCCACTTATGAGTTCACGCTGAGAGAAAGACACTGGCAGTTACCACAGAAAAATGGACGTTGATCATAGGACCAAAGGCCCGCGAGCGTGTACGACCTGCGCCAAGGCTAAGGCGAGGTGTATTTCGGGCCCGGATGGAAGTAACAAATGCGAACGGTATGTTATCTCTGTCGTATTCGCATAAACCGCGAGAACGAAGCACTAACTGGGAGAAACAGATGCCACAGGCTTCGCAAGCCGTGCGGTTCGCAGACCCCTGCGCCGCCCAGGGCGAAGAAGGAACCCAAGCCCACCAAAGTCTCTGAGCTGGAGAAGAGGCTGGATGAGTTGACGACGCAGTTGAGCGCGACGACGCAGCAGGGCGGCGTTGGAGGTGGCAGGCACAGCAACAGCACCACAGAGGTCGCGACAACCGTCGCCAACGGAACCGTCGTCGGGAGCGCCAACTCACCGCTTCCGCCCAGCGGTAGCATCGCGCCGGCGTCAGCCAAGATCCCGATTAACTGTGACCACCTCTTCCCGCCGGAGGAGGTCATCGGCGGCGGGGGCGAGGGGGGTTGGTCCGACGCATCGCCGGCACCGAGCGCGTCCACAGCGGATGATCACCATACCGTCGGGAGCAGCCAGGCTGACAACAACGGCGCCTCAGGGATGGGATCTACGTCTACGACGACGAACGAGTCGCCCTGGCCGCTGAACAACGAGCAGAGCAAAGTCCTCAAGGTGTTCCTGGACGACATGCAGCCGCTGTACCCCTTTGTAATCGTACCCCCGCACATGAGCCCGACGCAGCTGGCCGCCGAGAGACCGTTCCTGTGGAAGGGCATCATGATGACGGCGTGCCACCTGGACGCGACGAAGCAGGTTCTGCTGGGTGAGGAGCTGTTGCAGGATATCGTGCAGGCGGCGTTCATGAAGCCCAAGAAGAGCCTAGATGTGCTGCAGGGGTTGCAGCTTCTGATTGCGTGGTATCACTACAACATCAACAGCTACCAGCTCACGAACCTGCTATTTCTGGCGCGATCGATGTGCGTTAGTTTGGGGTTCAAGGATAGTCCTATGCAGCTGGCCGAGCGAGGCGGGAAGGGGACGGGACTCTCTATTAGTTTCCAGAAGCCTGAGAGTGAGGCGAGGAAGGTGCAGACGCCGGAGCAGATATCGGCGCAGTTGGAGCTGATGAGAGCTTTTGCTGGGTGTTATTATCTCAACACACTGTGAGTAAACTCCTTCGAACGCGGAAAGGGGGGTGGAATTAACGATGATGGGGGGAAAGCGTCTTCACGACGAATAAGCGGCCGGACGCCTTTATGAACACGACGTACCTCGAGACCTGCTGCCGACAGATTGAGGAGGCGGCAGAGTATCCCAGCGACGCGCTCCTGGTCCACCTCTTCAAGATCCAGCAGCTCGCGCAGACAATCTCCCTCACGCTCGGCACGGAGAGTACGAGCTTCCAGTCGTTGCAGCTGCCCCTGACCATGGTTGTCCAGAGTTTCCAGCAGCAGCTCGACATCTTCAAGACGTCGCTGCCGGAGCACCTCAAAGATAATGGTACGTTAGACGCTTGTTTCAGCCTTTTAGTGTGATGTACCTGACAAAAGGTACAGTCGGCCTCCTCGCGCACATCAGCATAGCCCAAGTCCTCCTCTATGAAATCGGCATCCCCGAAGCCCAGGGCCCGGCGTCCTTTATCTCCCTCACGGAACGCCTCGAGCTCCTCTGGGGCTGCTGCAGCGCCGCCAAACAGTTTCTCGAGATCCGCTTCCCGCTCAATCACCTCAGCCTGCAGCCGCGATTCACCTGCCTCAGCTCCTCGGATTTTTTGTATGTTTTCATCGTGTGCCTAAAGCTCATGACGCTCGACCAGGTGCCCGGGTGGGACCTGCCGCTAGTGCAGAAGCACCTCGACCTCGGCGGGGTCGTCGAGAGTCAGGTGGCGCACTTGGAGGTTTTTGTGGCGCACCGGAGCGGGAAGTTTAGGAGGGCAGCGGCGGATGCGGCTGCTGCGAGAGGAGAAGGAGAAGCGACAGGTCCAGCGACGGATGTGCCGGGTCCGAAGGTGGTTGATCCGTTCGTAAGGCTGACGGAGATGCTGCGGTACTTCAAGGATATCGTCAAGGGCGAGCTGTGCGGACTCAAGTCGCAGCCGGCGATCCAAGAGCCGATTCAGCTGCCTGCCAACTTGTCGGACGGCACGCAGGCCATGATTCGGGATCTGGATGCGTCGTTTTGGACGGGCGTGCTTGGGGAGGATGCTGCTGGGACGTGGGATGTTGGGAGTATGTTCCCTTCCATGGACTGGACTGCCACGTAAGATTCGCGGCCCGTGGCTGGATCATGCGCCCGAAGACGAGGGGCTTTGGGGGAATTTGTGTAGGACTACCGCCAGCGGAGGACCGACAGGAACTGCCGCATACGAATGTGATGAATGATGACATGGAAAAGAAAGAGCTCTCTTTTCGCCTTCTTAGGGGGTCTTTGGCATCGTACCAACGAACAGAGGAACATGGAGAGGAGGGTGTCTTTTCGACGGACCATCTCTCGCTACTCCCGATCCAAAAAGGAGATACGGGAAAGGGTTGTCCTCTACTTGGACGCCAAGAAAAGAGGAGGTTATTGTTTAGGGAGTTTCCCATGAGGAGTTTAGCTGGTTCACCCAGAATTTCATACATCTTGTATTCTTATCTCTATGACACACGGAAATCTCAATCTAAAACCTCTCAAGCTACCTGGTGCGCAAAATACTGATGTGCTGAAAAGAATTGCAAAGGATAGCATTAATTAGGCTATGAAAGCACCGTTGTGTCTTCTAGACGTGTTGAAACCAACGTCTCGATTCCTCACTGTTCGCGAATACAACAATACCTAACTCAAACGCTCTACGAATCTCAATCATTCCTGACTAAGATGCAGGTGGCATCACAAGCGTCAATTATCCAGTGATGAGCCAAACAGGTAGTTGGTGTCGTCACCGACAACCCCACCATGACCCGCGTCCCGCAGCCATCGGCACCATCGGAGAAGCGGCCGTTCCGTCCTCGGCCGCAAGTATCCGCATTTACACGCTGAAAAAACCGGCGCCGATCCAACAAACGCAGTCATCCCACCTCCGATCCAATATTCCCTCACCCGGCAACAATTCGACATTTGGGCTTTCTTGTCTTTCTCCCTCCCTCTTACTGCCTCCTCTCTCTAGCTTCAAAGTCTCAAAGTATAATTAGCCCCATCCACGATGCCGAAACCAACTGTAGATTACTCCCTCTACCTCGTTACCGACTCCACCCCCGCCATCCTCGGCGACCGCGACCTGTCGTCCGTCGTCGCGGCCGCCGTCCGGGGCGGCGTCACCATCGTGCAGTACCGCGACAAGACGAGCGACACGGGCGAGCTCGTTGCCAACGCCAGGAAGCTGCACGCCGTCTGCCGCGCCGCGGGTGTGCCGCTGCTCATCAACGACCGGGTCGATGTCGCGCTCGCTGTTGGGTGTGAGGGCGTGCACATCGGGCAGGATGATATGGGTGAGTAAATCTTTTCATTCTTTCTCTGTTATTTTTTCCCCCTCCGTTTCTGTCTGCAAGAATGTGTTCTTCTTGACCTAGTGGCTCGTTTCGTTTCTCATGAACACACTCTTGTGCTGTTGAGATGAGGATGTATTCTAAGAAGGGGGCATGACTGACATCCAAGTAGAACTCACTGCCGCAAGAAAGATCCTCGGTCCGGACGCCATCATTGGTGTCACGGCCAGCACTATCGAGGAGGCCCTCAAAGCTTGTGAAGATGGAGCAGACTACCTAGGTATCGGCACTGTCTTTGCCACATCAACGTACGTTCCTCTGACTACATCTCCCCTCTCGGTCTCAAGTCTCATCAAGCCTTCTTGGGCTTATACCTCATCTAACGCGATCATCTCAATCCCTTTTCCCTAAGCATCTCTTTCTTCACTCACTAACACAACCTCCAGCAAAGAAAACACAAAACACATCATCGGCACCGCAGGCCTCCGCACAATCCTCACCAAGCTCGCCGCGGCAGGCCACCTCCCCCGCGTAAAGACAGTCTGCATCGGTGGCCTCAACCCCTCCAACATCCAGCGCGTTCTCTACCAGTCCGCCAACCCCGACGCATCATCCCCCGCAAGCCTCGACGGCATCGCCCTCGTCAGCGCCATCGTTGCCGCCCCGGACCCGGAATCCGCCTCCCGCAACCTCCTCGAGCTCGTGAGAACGAGCCCGTCCTACCGAAGCATCACCTCTTCCTCCTCCGGCTCCAGCTCCGGTACCTCAGTCGACGTCAACCAACTCCTCGCCCAAATCCCCTCCGTAATCACCCGCGTAGCAACAACCTCCCCCCTCTCCCGCAACATGACAAACCTAGTCGTCCAAAACTTCGCCGCAAACGTCGCCCTAGCCGTCGGCGCCTCCCCCATTATGGCAAACTACGGCCAGGAAGCACCCGACCTCGCCCGCCTAGGCGGCAGCCTCGTGGTGAACATGGGCACCGTCACCCCCGACGGCATCGCAAACTACCTCCTCTCCCTCGCCGCCTACAACGCCGCGCGCAGGCCCGTCGTCTTCGACCCCGTCGGCGCGGGTGCCACCTCAATCCGGAGGAACGCCGTCAAGACGATACTGGCGGGCGGGTACCTGGATCTCATCAAGGGGAACGAGGGGGAGATTAAGACGGTGTGGGGTGAGGGGACGCTGGAGCAGCAAAAGGGGGTTGATTCGTCGTCTACCCTAGCTCCTACACAGAAAGCAAAGCTTGTAAGGGATCTCGCGAGGAGGGAGAGGAACGTGGTGCTCATGACGGGCAAGACGGATTACCTCTCGGACGGCAGCCGCACACTGGCCGTGGACAACGGACACGAGCTTCTGGGCCAGATAACGGGCACGGGGTGCGTTCTAGGCACAACCGTCTCGGCTATGCTGGCGGCGTGGGCGGACGAGGATAAGTTGCTTGCTGTGCTGGCGGGGCTGTTGCACTTTGAGGTGGCGGCTGAGTGGGCTGCCGTGAGGGCGGATGTTCAGGGCCCGGGGACGTTTGTGCCGGCGTTTATTGACGAGCTTGCGAGGGTGAGGAGGGTGACTGTCGAAGGGGACTTGACGTGGTTGCAAGGGGCCAAGGTCAAGGTTGTCAATCTTGAGTGAGAAGATGTCAAATCTCGATCTACCCTCTCGATGAATCTGGATAATCAGGTAGAAAAGCCTGTTTCTTTTCTTAGAACCAACCCCACAAGACTCTGAAATCTTTTGTAGATGTATGTATATATCTATAACCCAAAATTCGTTTCTACCCACAAAAAAGAAACCCGCATCTAAATCTTGGGCGCCAAAGCCTGCAAAACCTCCCTCGTATCTTTTCCGGTATCCTTGACCAACCCAACAACACTCTTGAACTCGGGCCGCGCCGCATCCCCCATCATCTCATAAATCACGCTCTCGCTCGTCGTCACAACCACACCCTCCCCCCTCAACCTCGCCAGCGCAATCGGCACCTCCTCGCGGTTACAGCTACTCACCCCGTCCGCGAGCACATACACCTTATGCCCCTCAGCCAACAAATCCAGCGCCGTCTGCGTCACGCAGATATGCGACTCGATGCCCACAATCAACACCTCGTGCTTTCCCTTTCCCTCGAATTGCGCGGCAATCTCGGGAACCCACATGCTGAACTTGGTCTTGTCCACGGCGGGACGCACGAGGTCCGATTCTTTCAGGAAGGGTGCGAGCTCGGTGACTGTGTCGCCTAGGCGGGCGCGGTTCTGGGTCGTGGTGTAGACTGGGATTTTGAGGGTGTCTGCGGCGCGAAGGAGCTTGGAGGTTGTCTTTACGACCTTGTCGAATTCGAAGATTGCATTGCGGAACTTGTCTTGGAGGTCGCAGACACTAGTACAATATCACATTTGTTAGGAGACCATCGTATCGTAGCAAAAGTGTGAAAGTAACTAGGAGACATCAAACGCACAAAATGACCGGCCTTTGCAGGCGACGATTCGCGGGGTCAGACATGCTCGCGGTCGTCAGGAAGCGGGGTCGGAATAAGAGTCCGGACGGTCGAGGTTGGGGTAATCGAGTAAAGGGTAGATGTATTCGGGGAGTTCTCGCAATCGACATACCCCGGGGGAAGGAAGAAAGGGAAATCAGACCATCAATAGTCCCAAAAGGAAAAAAGGTCATCAAGGTCAGTCATTCCGCGACTCGGAGCTTAGAGACTCGGCACGTCACACTCGGCCTTGGAGCAGTGCGGGGAACCGCCGCATCCAAGTGGGGTAAATTAGTGCCGGACCGGGCCTCTCTGGACACTGCAGACTGAGAGGTGCATTGAAGAATTCATGTACATGACCTCGCAGAGACCCCTGGGTTGCCCATGACGGTCCGCAACCAACAATACAAACGCAAGGTACCTGCAGTACAGAAATAGTCATCATCTCCTGGCTGGTTGGGTAGCTGCAGGCTGGAGAACTGCAGAGGCGGCATCACCTCTGATATATCACTTTCTGGACTTTGGCCCACAGAGGTGGACCAAAAGAAGATCCTCAATGCAGCTAACGTTGTGGGCGTCCTAGTTGCCGATCTAGGTTGGGCGTGGCTACCTGGGGGGTAATTGGACACTCTGTGAATTCATAGATTTTTGTTATTTGGGTTCCGCTGGGCGGACTGTTCTAGCCATAGTGCCATGAAAGCCATATATCATGGCACAATACATGGCTACCTACTAGTCGGCTTTGCTTGCATTGTTTTGAAGCTTGCCATCTCACCTCTTCATGCTGGAGGGAGTCGTCTTTTGAAAGCAAAGAAAAAGAAGATTACTGCTCTGGTCATGTTCGACCACCTTCGCGTCCAGTGCCACCGGGGCTTTGCGTTCTCTCCACTCCGATCACTCTGCCGTCGCCGTGGGCTTTGCCTTGCCAGCCGGGTTCATCCAGGAGAAAGCAGAGGCACCACCGATGGGGTTCGCCGACCGCGGCAAAGCTGGGCCTGCATTCTTCGCCTCTCGTGGGGGCTTGGCTTCCGTCGTGCTGTTGACCGTGGTGCTACTGACTGACCTCTTGGGTTCCCAGCGAATATTGGTTGGCGGATTGCTCTCTGCCGCCACACTGACCTGACTCTTGCGTCGATGCTCTCCGCTAGTTCTGGGTGCTGGTGGCGGCTCGTAAGCAGCTCCAGTTCTGGCAGACGATGATGAACCCGATTTCAGGGGCTTCAACACCTTCATATTCCGGCTTCCTCGCCCGGCGGGCTGATATCCGCTTAGCGGGCCATTGGCGTCCCGTTGCCCGTTCTCGGCACCGTTTGCTGAAGTGCCCTGGCGCCATGAGCCCCAGATGCCGCCCACAGACTCGCGCCGGTTTCCCTCTCCACTGGCCGAGCTGTTGTGCGCTGTAGGGTACTCTCTTGCCCCCGATTCGGACCCGCTAGTAGTATCCTTGCCAGGCCGTTCACTCTCCCCGCCACTTTCAGACAGGTTACTTGCCCCAATCGACTTGTTGGGTACAGAGTGATTGTCCATGGGCGAGAGGGGTCCCTGCGACTCGGCGTCCTCATGCTGCATGCTGGACAAGCTGCTTTCCAATGCTTTTTGCGTGGTTGGGGCCTGAGGTCGTGGGTCTCCAGACACAAAAGGCGCCGCGTTGGCGTTGAGTCGCGGCTTTTCGGGGATGAAGTTGATTGTGCTTATGTGCTTGAATGCCGCCTCGTCCTCT
The DNA here is from genome assembly GCF_030867785.1 of Colletotrichum acutatum. NCBI lineage: Eukaryota > Fungi > Ascomycota > Sordariomycetes > Glomerellales > Glomerellaceae > Colletotrichum > Colletotrichum acutatum. Next base: position 65,037 of record NW_026849129.1, read on the forward strand.
GGGCGCACAAAGGGGACTGACAGTTTCTCGCGCTCGCTGCCATAGAGGCACATGCGGTTTTGGGAGAGGAGAATATCGGCTTGGTGAGCTCTGAGGGTGTCGCTGCCAATAAAAATCTGAATGCCCCTCTTCGGCTCCGCGCCTTCAGACTGCTCCATGCCAGACACCTCAAAGGTTGCGAGGAGGCAGGGCATTGAATGCCCAGGGCTTGATGATCGGCTGCTGCGTTCGGAAACAGTGGCCTCGACTAGGTATACCGGAAGGCGAACTTTGTACGTGCCATCCACATCGTGTTGAATCTCATCCAACAAATCGAGATCCTTGAGGACAGAATAGTCGACCACGGATTTCTGGGAGCCCGTGCAAAGATCAGCATACAACACCGTATCGTGGGCGAAGCTCGTTGTAAGCCAACACCGGATGATGGTTGGTACGGAGCCTAGGAAAAAGAGGCCTGGTGGAGGCTCCGGCATGTCTATCGGAGAGTCGTCTTCATGACTGCTGACCATGAAGTTGGTGTCCAAGCCCAAACTGCTCGCCCTCCCAGACGCCACAGAATGAAAAGAGTGAACAGAGTGGCCGGCAGAGCTATGGCGTCCATCCGACTTGTGGGACAGGGACCGTTCCATCATCAATCCGCTGGACGGTCTGGGAGGTCCGAATTCTCCAGAGTGGCGATTGCTCTGGCTAGACCAGTCGGCTGCTCCCCGCAATGCACTCTCATCGAATCGTACGCTGTTGGCTCGAGAGGCAGCACCCCGACGGGTAGGCTCCTCCTCTGCAGGTCCTAGGTGAAGGGAGCTCAGCAGGTGCTGGCCTTGCTCGTCGAAATCATCAAACATGTCGTTGGGTGAGAGGTGAGTCGGCCCTGGAGAGTGGGACGTCAGCGAAAAAGCAATCACCCCGTGGAGGACCTAACATTACCTTGCTGAGGGGTTCCGGCAAGAACGCCAGGAAAAGGATGCTGTTGCCACACAGACTTGAGACTCGCATCTTGTTCCTGGCGCCTTTCAAGCCTTATTAGTCTCTCGCCCTGATTACTCTGAACCAGTTGGATTTGCTTCAAATCCATCTGGATGTTGAAGAGATCGTCGCGGGTGATGGGGAACCGATGATCCATTCCCGAAAGCAGTTGTGTGGAACTCAGTATAGTGCTCGGACCGAATAGGAATCGAAGGACGTTGGGGACGTAGGTCCGCAGAGTGTATTGGCGAAGGACAACGGCAAGCGAGTGTCTTGTGATCAGGTGTTGATCGAGTTGGAGAGTCAGTTGTTAGGTATCGACAAAGCCGTTGGAAGGAAGGATCGTTCAGGAAGGTTGTTCACGCCCATGGGTTTATTGTCGAATCCAGGCGCGTTCGAATGACGGGTCGAGGAAGGCTATGGGCTCTTCCGACCTCGATCCCTACGATATCAGTTCACGAGGTCCTCCTCCCCCGCCACATCGCACGGTGAGACCAAACAGGTCGTCAACAGCAGCAGCTGCAGCAGGCAAAGGGTTGTTTGTATGCTTTTCGTATCGCGGTAGCTTTCTTCTTTCAAAGTCCAGTCGAGTTGTTCGACTGCGGCAGCTAGTATTCGGTGGTGATAGTATACTAGTTTTGCACGATGGTCTACAGAGGCGGCTATGCCCCAGGGATGATGGCTTTGGGAGGTTGCGTGTTTGGTCGAATATTCTCGACGCCGAAATTGAGGTAAGTTATGAGTTTGGAGACACGTATATCGGCCGTAGATGGCGTGTATATGGTAAGTGGGTGCGAAAGACTCTTGGTGCGATCGCAGTAGGGTGTGATGTCGTCACGGGAGAAGCGCTAGAGACGATGCTGAATGGTAGATGCTTCGGTTCGATTGAAGACTCGCAGAGGACTCGATTGATCAGGATGGAGCGTGTCGGCTGTTTCGATGTAACGGTAAACGTCCAGGTAGAAAGGCCTTTGGAAGAGGCAGGACACAGAGTGTTTCGTAGAGAAAGATGAAGAAAGAAGGGTGTTCGACAGGACGGGGGGTTAGACAAACGAAGCCCGGCTGGTTAATTTGGAGCGGCACGTTGAATTAGTGAAGCGGGCAGGACACGAGCAGAGACGGACGGGCATGTATGGAGGTGAAGTGAACGGGCAGCAACGGGAGTGGACCAGCCAACGAAAGAGGTGTGGTCCCGGGGGTTTGGCGCATGGGTGAGAGAGTATCGTACAGGTTCTCCCAACTTATCGTTGCCAGGAAGCTGCAGAGTTCAGGTGGGTACGTCGGTGGATGAGAGCACTGAAAGAGGAGGGTCCGGCTGATGATTTGTGGACTGGCACGACTGGGAACGCTGGACCCAGCCTCGGACAATCTGGTGGTGTACTTGAGAGATACATGAGTGGGCTGTCTGCCGTTTACCTACACCAGCGACCAAGGTACCTACCTCCAGTACGTAACTGTGTGGCCGTCTGCCTGTGGCCCTGTGGGAAGTGCAATTCGGTGCAGCGCGCCTCACCTCGGTGCCTGCAAAGTCAAGTCGTCGCCCTCCCGCCCATTCACCCACTGGAACTCGCAACGGGGTAACGGGGTGTGACGCCGTAGGAGGTTCTGATTGGGGCCCGGCGAGCTCACCACCTCACCCCCAAATCCCCCATGCCAGGGACGTGCTGAAGACTTTCAGCGTCACCTCATTCCTCCCGCCATTTCCAATTTACCTACGGATACCTTAAGGTACCTCAGTTGGCAGTGACAAAGTGACTTCCGCTGTTTCCTCACCTCCTGCACATCTTCAAACTCTAAAGCACCCGAGATGCCAGTGCAGAAACGTCCAAAACCTGCCTTGGACTGCTTAGCTACTAGGATGGTGTCACCTCCTCCGCACTTCACCTTTGCTTACCCTGCCCCTACCTTGTCTTTGTTCTCCTCCTATGCAAGGAAACCTCACCGAGGTCAACGATTCCTTAGATGCGGGCATTACATCCGTGGGAGGTAGAGCTGTAGATCATCAAGTGATCACGTAACTGGAGTCAAGATTAGAAACTTTCCCATCTTGCCCTTCCTATTTGGAGTAATAGAATACGTAGTCGTAGAAGACAGGGTAAGTTGTATATGCGGTCGACCATCTGTCATTAATCCTCCGATGCTATATCCGTCGCCAAACAGTCCGCAGCTATCGAGTCTGCGTTGCGGATTACTCCCGAGACCAGCAGCGGCTTTGATTTCTCCTGTCCTTGGCGATTCTCGGTGGTGTCTCAGACGACGGCATGTCTCCCTGTGGCTCGGCACGAAGCGAACGCGAAGAGATAGGTCAGGCTACGAGTAGGATAAGCAGAGACAAAGTACATTGTACGCCACCGTCATCACATGCTTTGCTATTTCGGAAGAAGCATTCGTCTTGAGTACTTGGGCAGTTTCTTACAAAGAATTCACTTGATTTGAAATGCCACTGCAGCGCCTCCTGCAGAATATATGCAGCATCGCATGGACCGCTCTATTAGCTTCTCCATCGCCCATGTCAAACTCACCTACGCCGGAGGGTTGAGATCCCGCCAATCTGGAAATACATAGTCCGTACGATCGTCGTCGGGCAGACCGACGTACTCTTGCCCAATGTGAGGCAGCACCGTCTGATAAAACACCCTATACGCCTCGCCGCTCAAGTGGAGGCCGTCCGGCAGGAGGTCCGCGAGCCCGCCCTGCTCGCCGAGCTCCGGGGTACCAAGCAAGGGCCCTCCGGCCTTGAAGCCAGGCGTCTTGGCGACGGCATGGTCCATAAGAGCCTGCCACAGGTCGATCGAGACCACGCCGGGGACCTCGGCGGCGACGTCGCGGGCCGCCTGGGTGTAATCTGCGCTGATCTTGGCGGTCCGAGTCGGCTTTGGGTGGCCCCAGGCCAGGTCCAGCTTGGTGATGCGGATCTCGTCGATGGGCGGCGGCGTGACGAGGAGGATCTTGGGGTTGTGTGCTGTGATGTTGGGGTGCGTGACGATCTTGATGAGGTTCTGCTTGTATTCTTCTAGGGGCACATTTTGGGTTGTCGTATGCATTGGCTGAACTGCATCATTTGCGCCCAGAAGGACCAACTAGGGAGAGTCAGGTTGACATTGAATGCCAATCGGCACGAGGTTTGTACTGACCAAGTACTTCAGCCGTGGCCCTGAAGGTGAAGGAGCGGGAAACATCTCGGGGAGATATCTCAGAGCATTCGCCGAGTTCCAACCAGAAAACCCACGGTTGACAACGTCATAACGGCGATTCACATCTTTGAAGCGGCGTGTGTAAGTGTTTGAGTCTCAACTCCCAAAACCTGGTACTGGTAAACTCACGACATTGAAGCTCAGCCTGGAAGCAAAAGCCTTCAAAGGTCACTACAGACCCTTGGAACAGAGAATCTCCAAAGAGCACAACTTGAGGGTATGGTTTCTTGAAATCGTGGTAAGTAATGTGTAGCACCTGTATCAATGATATCACTTACAGCCATGTTGGGGTATCTATTAGGCCACTCTATGTCGCTATGCTATGAGGAATATGCAACCTAAGGTACTAAGTCTATGGTGTTGAGTGGCTTGCCCGGCTTATATGTGTCTCCGTGACTTCGCTGCAGGGAGCCCAAGGCAGCCCTTCTCCTCAATCTCGCAAACACCACCTCGGAGCCACTAATACGGCAGAACATCCCGTCTAGCCGAAAGCACGATATCCTCACTGGTTAGGCTATGTGAGAGTACCTGCAGTCTGCGGTTGTCGGCCTATCAATTGCACGAGAAGACCGTACCACTAACACCGAGTTTCGCAGGAGGAGTTGGGTTCCACTCTTTAGACTAACAGCAATGGCAGCGACAGACTGCTCCTAGGCAGCCAATGTTCCATGGCCAATTGCTGACACCCACCAAGAATTAAAGATTAGATAGTCAAGGCATCTATTAGCATTCAAACCATGGTTCAAATCATTATCTTTCTGGGTACCTGGTCATAACACTTTTCAATAACGAGGCGCATCAGAAGTATGGGATCACGTCCCAAGCTGATAGCCTTCACAAAGGTATTGAGGTGGACTGGCGGGGCTTATCCATCAATTGGACCCACTTCCTTATCAGAACAGCCAGCGATTCGCTCAATGACTTATCAGCAAAAAAAAGTCGGCGGAACTAATCCCCGTCAGAAAAAAAATCCAGAACTCCAGGAAAATGTTGTAAGAGAAAACAACCCCAGTCTCGTTGCTCTCCCCCGCCATTGAGTATTTGATCACTGCGGAATGCCGCAAATTTTCTAGACAATGGCGTCCTCTCTTGCTGCGCAATTGGCGCAGATCGCCGCCAATTCAAAAGCATCTTTGGATGTCAGGGCGCAAAAAGCCGCCCACTCAAAGTCCCTCCTCTTCGAGCCGAGAGTCGCCGCGACACAGAGCTACCAGGCGCTCTACACGATATGTTTGGAAGGCTTCGAGGAGCTGTGTGAGCTCGACGGCCGTTTCAAGCCGTATGGCCTGACGCTCTTTAGCGAGCAGAGCATGAGCGAGGACCGCACCCAGATGACTGCTGCTGAGAATGTCGAGTTAGACAAAAAGGTCAAGTCCTTCCTGCGCCTCGTCGGAAGCAGACTGAGGCTTATGCCTTCGCTTCGTGCCCTCGAATGGCTTGTGCGAAGATTCAGGTATGTTGGAGCCTCTACTCTCGCCGAAACCCCCACGCTGACGTTGTCACAGAATCCACGAGAACAACACGAAGTCTCTCATCACGACCTTCCTCCCGTACCACTCGATCCCCGCCTTCGTTACCTTGCTCTCGATCCTGCCGTCCAAGATCCCCAACGAGTACCGATTCTTGAACCCTTACATCAAGTCGCTCACTTCACCTCCACGATCTGTCCTGGTCCACGAAGCGATCCACAAGGCCGATTTCCTCAGCACCCTCTCCGAATACACCCTCGAGGCCTGCAGGAACCAGCAGCAATACCCGACCCTGATCTCATTCTGGGGCGGAATCATGACGGAAGCCGTGAACGGTCTTCTTGAGAACATGCGCTCAGGTCGCCAGGCTGTTCAGCAGGACAACAACGAAGCGTTCCTTCATCGCGTCGGCCCCACCCTCGCCGAGGCAATGACCATGAAGAAGGTCCCCAATATGCAGATCGCTTCGTACATGGCCGTCACTATTGTTGCGGCCAAGGGAAGCTTCGACGACGCGACTCTGTCGGCTTTCATGGAGCAGATTGTCCACGGTTGGACCAGCGAGACTGTGCGCCCCGGCCTGGTGTGCTTGTGCATCCTGGCTCAGTACCGATCCGCGAAACAGCTTTCTGGAAAGGTTACCAAGGCCTTGTTGAAGGTGCAGGACCTTGGAGAGATTCTCGTTGAGCTTGGTCAGGAAAGGAGGGTGGACAAGCTCACCAACGGCCTGTGCATCGCCTTTATCGAAAGACTCTGCAAGAAGGGCGATGCCCGGGGACTGCCAATCATTCGCGTAATCCTGATGAGCAAGATCCTGAAGGGGAAGCAGATTGCTGTCATCTTCAAGTCTCTGGTTCTCGCGGCCCACAGGCTGGACGACGAGGTCGACAAGGACGGCGAAATTCGCAAGGAGCTCGGTTCGACACTAATTGATCTTTCGCGCTTTTCCGGAGAAACTAGCGAGATCATCCGGACGGTGCTCGAGGAGGTCGATTTCGATGTGGAGGAGCTGGAGATGAAGCTTGATGTCTCTATTCGCCAGAGAAAGGCACTGCCCGGAACCCTCGAGGATACCGAGATGGATGGATCCCAGCCCGTTGTGCCGACAAAGGAGAACCTGAGAGAGACTATTCAAGAGCTCTCTGGCCAGACTCGCGCACTCCCATCGTGCCTCTCAACCAGCACTGGGGACGTCTACGACGAGTTCAGTAGACTCTTCCTCCGGGTCGTGTCTCAGCAGTCCGAAGACCCGACACTTCTGGCCGATTTCGACCAGCTGCCGTCTTTGAGCCGACGAACTGCAGTCAGCGATCACACCTACATTACCTTCTTCGTCCGCATCTGGTCCGGCCCATACCCGACTCTGGCTCGCGCCGCTGCTGTCGACACTGTCAGGAGACGTCTGAGCGACGGCGACGGCAACGATCTTGACTTCCAGGCCCTTATCCCCTACTGCCTTGTTGCTCTCGTGGACTCCTCAAAGAAGGTTCGCCGTGCTGCGGCTGAGCTCCTCATCCAAATAGGCCACTTCTTCCCTCACCAGTCCAAGGTCGCGAAGGCTTCTGTTTGGGGTGGTAAGAAGCTTTACGACGACAGCGACAAAGTGCAGTGGCTGGATGCCGATACCATTTCTCGCCTCCTTCACGGCGTCATTCTTTCGGCTCTGGAGGAATGCATCATGCATGAGGATCACATTCGTGCCGTCCTCCACTCGACACTCGACAGCAGCGCCAAGGGTGAGAGCAGCGAAGGCAAGAAGGCACTAAGCTCTTCTGGCAGGGCTTCGATTCTCTCGTTCCTTGCCAGCCACGTCGTCGCAACGCCACTCATTAGGGTCAAGTCCAACCTGCTCTCGATCCTCAACCGCATCAGGGGAGTATCATCCACTTCTAGAACAAAGGTCCTGCTACCGGCTTTCCGATGGTGGGCGTCACTGTCCGCTGAGGAAGCGGACCGTCTCGCCGAAGCTGAGGAAGTCGACCAGTCATTGCTGCACACGACCTTTGCCGAGATTGTCATACCCAACGACAGCGAAGGCCTCGAGTGCCTCCTCTCTATCATGAAGGATCCCGCCTCCGCCAAACGTCCCGAGCTGGTCAGATCCATCTCGGCGCGCATTCGTTCTATGTGGGGCTCAATGAAGGCCGATACCAAGTTTGATGTTGCCCAGACGATGCTTGAGCTCTCTCAGGCACGACAGGCATCCCAGGACGAAGAGGACATTATCGCTGACGAGGCGGCTGACTTTCTGAGAAACGTTGAGCTCACCACAGAGATCTTGGCTTACTTCCTCGAGTCTATCCAGACCGGCACGAAGCTCATCACCGAGCCCCCTGCCAACAAGCGACGCAGGACCAGCTCCTCCGAGGCCAACCGAGGTGTTGTCAGCGCTCAGGCCAGTGCCGAGCTCAGCGCAACCCTGAGATCCGTCACCTTCGTTCTCCAGCTCGTTGACGGTTCGCAGCCTGCCACCCACCCCGAGTTGCTGGACAGCCTCTTTGGTACCCTCTCCGAGCTTCAGCACTTCCGTACTGTCATCGGATCGGAGCTTGGATACCTGCAAAACCTGGTGCTCACAAGTCTGATTGCTATGGTCCCTGCCTACAGAGATAACAAGAACCTGAAGATCGACGGCTCAGGAGGCCATGGAGATTTGCTTGTCAACTGCATCCAGAAGTCTTCCAGCCCTATCGTGCAAAACTCGGCCCTTCTCCTGATTGCCAGCCTTGCTACTGCCGCGCCTGATCTTGTGCTTCATAGCGTGATGCCCATCTTCACTTTCATGGGTGCCTCTGTACTCCGCCAGAACGATGATCACTCAGCTCATGTTGTCAACCAGACCATCAAGGAGGTTGTGCCGCCCCTGATGGCGTCGCTCAAGAAGGGCAAGAGAAACCCCATTGCGGGTGCCACAGAGTTGCTCCAGAGCTTCGTCACTGCCTATGAGCACATTCCCGCACACCGCAAGCAGGGCTTGTTTGTCGCTCTCATCAACACTCTCGGACCCGATGAGTTCCTATACGCCCTGTTGGCTATGCTTGTCGATAGATACGGCCCTAACGACAGTCTAATGGCATTTGCCTCTGAACTCCTTGGCGTCTACAGTGCTGAGGTGCAGCTTCAGACCTTGGCTAAGCTTCTGGACTTGATCAGTGACATTTTCAAGCCCAAGCCAGGCCTTTCGGCTACCCTTTTGGGAGTTGGCGAGGACTTGTCAGAGAAGAAGCCCGAGACTATTGCAATCCAGCAGTTGACCGTATTCCCCGCTCTCCTCTCCAGCAGAAAATTGCGAAAGGAGATTACCATTCTCACCGAGAGGGACGACATGGATTCTTCAAAGATTCGGGACTTGTATGCCATCCTTCTCAGAGACGTCCTGGCCCTTGCGGAGACCGTCAAGCAGCAGAAGGCTCTGCACGAGTGCTGCGGCAACGCCTTGGCCAACCTCCTCAACCTCCTTTCCATTGGCGAGTTCATCAAGTCGGTCGAGAACCTCCTGGACCGCACCGAAATCGACCTTCGTCGCAAGGTCCTCCGTGCCCTCGAGGTCCGCGTGGACCAGGAGGGCGTCGCGGACGTTGCCTCCAGAACGGCACTTCTTGCTTTCCTGCCGCAGCTCACCGCCGCAATCCGGGACACGGACGACCTCAAGTACAAGCACACTGCCGTTTCGTGTATCGACAAGATTGCGGAGAAGTATGGCAAGAAGGATATCGAGGCCGTCGCGGGTGCCGCCGCAACCATTGCTGGACCCCACTGCCTCGGTCAGCCCGATGTTAGCCTCCGTGTCATGGCATTGCTCTGCCTTGCCTCTCTTGTTGATGTGCTTCAAGACGGTATTCTGCCTATTGTGAACATTGCTATTTCTCAGGCAATTCTCTACATCGAGCAGAGCGTAGAGAATGACGAAGCCGCCAACGAATTGCACAATGCAGCATTTGCATTCATCACTGCTCTGGCGCAGCACCTGCCTTACATGATTTCGGAGAAGCACCTGGACAACATCTTGCTTGCTTCCAACAAGTCAGCCGAGGCTAACTTGGATGACGAAGCCGACGATGAGCGCATCAACTGTGTCAGATTCCTTGCCAGAAAGGTCGAGGCCAAGACGATGTTGGCCAGCCTGCAGAAGAACTGGATCCCGGCTGCCGAGGCTGGTTTCGACGTAAGTTGCCTACCCAGAGAGGCTTGCAAATCCCTACTAACAAGGAAGCAGGCCACCGAGGAATGGGTCGACATCTTTGGCGTTGTGGTCGATAGCCAGCCCAAGTCGGTTGTCACCAAGAACGTCACTACCTTGTCCACAATCCTGCTCAACTCCTTGGACCTTCGCAGACGGGAACATATTAAGGGCAGACTCACAAACGCGACAGCTCAGCATGTGGCCAAGATCGAGGCATCCATCAACGACGTCACTCTCAAGATGATTTACAAGCTCAACGACGCGGCCTTCAGGCCCATCTTCACCCAGATTGTCGAGTGGTCCACGCAGCTGCCCAAGCAAGACGTCACAGGACGTACTCTGCGTCGCTTCAGTGTCTACGGGTTCCTCCAGGTCTTCTTCGAGGGTCTCAAGTCCATCGTCACCAACTACGCTACCTACATTGTGGACGATGCCGTCGAGATCATTAACGGCACCGACTTGAAGCTGCCCGAGCAAAAGGAGCTCTGGCGGCGCGTGCTGTCTACGCTGGCGAGGTGCTTCGAGCACGACCAGGACGATTTCTGGCAGGCCCCTGCCCACTTTGGCAAGGTCGCTCCTGTCTTGACCGCGCAGTTCCTCCACGCCTCTTCGTCCTTCGATTTGACTGGCGAGCTCATCCCCGCCGTGGTCGAGCTGGCCTCCGCGGCGGACTCGCAGGAGCACCAGAAGGAGCTCAACACGACCATCCTGCGCCACCTCCGCTCCGAGCACGCGCCCGTCCGTCTGGCGGCCGTCAGGTGCCAGCAGCAGCTTGCCGAGAAGCTCGGCGAGGAGTGGCTGTCCGCGCTGCCCGAGATGCTCCCCTACATCAGCGAACTCCAGGACGACGATGACGAGACCGTCGAGCGGGAGACGCACCAATGGATCGTCAAGATCGAGGGAGTTCTTGGCGAAAGCTTGGACTCTATGTTGCAGTAGAGAAAGTTTGGAACAAAAATGGAGAGGGAGAGCGATCCGGAGCCGTGTGGGATATTTCTACGGACGGAGATTTGTGTGGACAATCCCACCCCGTCCATGTACCCTATTCGATGCATGCGAAAACAAACAAGTGAAATTTTAGGGACGTCATTTGGACAATCAAAGAAAAGAAAAGCGGGAACGCCACGCCGGGGCCGCCGGACGGGCAAAAGTGGAGATGGAGGACGTCACTCGTTCCGTCGGCGCCGTGTTAGTACCTAGATGCTACCAAGGTGCCTCTCAGCATTGTGACGTGAGGAAAGATGTAATTGAGTTAGACAAGAATCAACCTTAATTCTACTGTCCAAAAAGAACCATCTTCCCCTTGACTTCCATTCCCTGGATCAACCATACGCTTGTCTAAGGCACGAAATAAGCGCATTGACTCACTGGTCCCAAGACTTTTTTTTTTCTGATGTCAGGGCCACCCGATCCCCGTCCTGTCCCGTATTAGCACGCGCTCTTTGGCAAGTCTCCGATACACCGAGCGCCCTTCGACCCCATCCCGAGCCATTATCGTGCCCACCTTTCCCAACAGTCAACGCCGCCCAGGGCGCCCCAAACGCCTACGTTGGGCCATCGGATTTAACCCACCGCCGTAGAACGGCCGTAGAAACCGGGTTCGGAGAACTAGGTAGAGGGTCAGAGAAAGGGGTGGGCAGCGCCGTTGTGAGTGGAAGGGCCTTTGCGGGTGTTTTATATAGCCAACTACCAGACCCCCGTTTTCTTTTTGCCCGCTGGTTTTTAGGTGGTCTGATTGTAACCTCATCATGGCCTCATCGAAAGTTGCACAGCAATATTGGAGAAGCCTGGCCCGGCCCGGACGCCGGGGGCCGGCCGGAACGGCGTTGCAGGTTGAGGCTCTGACTAACACAAGTCTCGTCAACCATCGCAACAGCACGAGTTCGAGCTCGCCTACAGGTACACATCCATCTCATTGACTTTTGCCCTCGACTCTTTGTACAATCATACCCTTCGTGCAATTATCACGGGCCTGGCAACGAAAGAACCCACTAACACACAACCGCAGAACCAAAACGTGAGAGAGTCGTCGTCCTAGGCTCAGGCTGGGCAGGCTACGCCTTCGCCCGCGAACTCGACCCCAAAAAATACGAGCGCATCCTCATCTCCCCGCGATCCTACTTCGTCTTCACCCCCCTGCTGGCCTCCACCTCTGTCGGCACCCTCGAGTTCCGCTCCGTCCTCGAGCCCGTCCGCCGCCTGGAGCTCGACGCCTTCCACCAGGCCTGGGCCGATGACGTGGATTTTTCGCGAAAGGTCATCCGCATCGAAAAGGTCACCTCTGAGGATGCCACGTCCAAGACGTTGCCGGCGCGGGATGCGCATGCGCAGGCCAAGGGGGAGGTGGTTGATGTAGCGTATGACAAGCTTGTTGTGGCGGTGGGGTCGTATTCCCAGACGTTTGGGATCGAGGGCGTGAAGGAGTATGCTAATTTCTTGAGGGATATTGGGGACGCGAGGAGTATTCGGTTGAGGGTGCTGCAGTGTTTTGAAAAGGCGGATTGGCCGACGACGACGGATGAGCAGAGGAAAAAATTGCTTCACTTTGCCGTCGTCGGCGGAGGACCGACGGGTATTGAGGTGAGCTACACCCAACCTCCATTTCCCCCAAATATTCCGCTACTAACCTTCCGCCCAGTTCGCCGCCGAGCTCCACGACCTGATCCACGACGACCTCTCCAAGCTCTACCCTCACCTCATGGAATTCGTCGGCATCACAATCTACGACATCGCCCCCAAGGTCCTGCCCATGTTTGACCAGCAGCTGGCCTCCTACGCCGAGGACCTCTTCCGCCGCCAGGGCATCAAAGTCAAAACAAACCACCACCTGCAGCGCATTCGCCCGGACGAGACGGACCCGCGCGGCGCGTTGCGGCTCAAGATCCAGGAGCACGGCGAGGAGGAGGTCGGCGCGGGCATCGTGGTGTGGAGCACGGGGCTGATGCAAAACCCACTCGTGCAGACGCTGATGAAGAAGGAGTTGCGGAACCCGAATGGTGTTTCTCCTACTGAGGACCAGAGTGCTGGCGGTGCTGAGATGGTCAAGATTCTCAAGGCGGAGCGGAGCGGCGGCATCGTCACGGACGCGCATCTGAGGGTTCGCCTCGACGATCCGAAGAACGAGGGCGCCGTGCTGCCGGACGTGTACTCCATGGGAGACTGCTCTGTCCTCGAGGGCCAGACGTTGCCTGCTACGGCGCAGGTTGCAAGTCAGCAGGCAAAGTATCTCGCCAAGGCGCTCAACAAGCAGGCTGCGGCTGGGCTAGAGGAGGGCAAGCCCTTCAAGTTCCGGAATCTCGGGGCCATGGCGTATTTGGGTAGCTGGCGTGCTATTCATCAGAGTTCTGCGGATGAATTGAAGGGAAGAGCAGGTATATTTTACTCCACTCTCTGCACGTAGTGGAATCTGGATGAGCTAACGGAGTGTGTGTGTGTGTGTACAGCTTGGATTCTGTGGCGTTGTGCTTACTTGACCAAGTCGATGAGTATTCGGAACAAGATTTTGGTTCCTGTGTATTGGTTCGTCACGTGGGTTTTTGGAAGGGACATTTCTCGATTTTGAGCGTTGTGGGATATGAATTTGTGCCTCAGAAGAGGAGGGAAACTAAGTCTGGAAGGGATCATCATGGGGTTGTTAAAAGTGAACGGCGACTGTAAGATGCTGTAGATATTGGCCAGGACAGGCCTAGGGAAATTGCTTAAGTGTTTATTAGCGATAAACATTAGATAGAGGAAGGTGACTACCATAGGGGTGATAGATCAGACGAGGCAACCTGGGTGTCTAACCTGAATGTAGAATATAATAAGACGTGCTTCTTTATCAGTGTCATGTTGAACTATATACACTGCAGCCACTCCACATCACACCTTTCCATCCCATCGATCCCAACATCACCAGCCTCATCTGAACCCACTCACCGCCCGCCGCGGCGCCTCCATACCTCCATGATCAACAAATTTGTTCGATATTATCACCAAGGCCTGTGACGTAGCGGGGAAAGTCCTATGTGAATTGCCCCGCTTGCACAGGTCGCGAGTTCGAGTCTCGTGAAAAATTCCTGCCGCGTTACACCTGAGGAATAGGACGTACAGAGTCGGCAGGGGTTTTCGTAGGTCTCCCGTGAGGGAGGCCGAGCTTTTGCACTTTTACTGTACCTAACTAAGTTGAATGTCACGTATGTTTGTAGTGTCTGTTATTCATTCATGACTATCTTTTTGTGTCTGAAACATAGTAATACTCTTTCTGATTTGATATTCAAGACGCCGAGATAGAAGACAATGATCCATGTTTACTACCATTAACAATGTTTAGATCTTACTCCCATCAAGACAATGAATGCTTGAGACTGATTCACTTTTATTATGACTTTGATGTTCACTCCCCTGTTTACATTATACCCTCTAGAATGGAAGTAGTCAATCTGATAGTTGTGCGGGAAAAGTAAGTAGACACAATGTTGGCCAGATAAACCAAGCTAGATAACATGTATTTATTCATTATTCATGAGAATTGTACATTATGTACTCTTGCGCAGAAATCTATAAACTTTTCCAACCGTCTCAGAACTGAGGGTATCCCGACTGCGAAACGAAACGGGTGCCGTTCACCCCCTGGATGCCCTGGCCCTGCTGGCCGGCAACAACAGTAGCCTCACGCACGGCACGCGAGACGGTACCCCTCACACGACCCTCCTCGAGCACCAGCAAACCACCGATAGTGCATCCACCAGGCGTAGTGACCTTGTCGCGAAGGAGGGCAGGGTGATCGCCGTTCTGGACCAGGCCAGCGGCGCCCTTCATAGTCTGCGCCGCCATCCTCGTGGCCTCGGCGCGCGGGAGACCCATGGCGACGGCGCCGTCGATGGCGGCCTCGAGAACCAAAGAGAAAAACGCCGGGCCTGAACCGCAGAGGGCGGTGCTGACGTCCATGTTCTCGGCGGGCAGGTAGACGACGTCGCCGATGCGCTTGAAGATCCAGGTGACGAGGTTGGCGGCCTCGCGCGGGAGGGGGTACGTCGGCGCACCGATGACGGTCATGCTCTCGCGGATGAGGGAGGCAGTGTTGGGGAGGGCGCGGATAATGCGGCAGCGGCCGTCCTCCTCGGGGTCCTTTGTCGGGACGGCGCCGTGGAGGATCTCCTCGAGGTGCTCCTCGGTGAGACCAGCGCAGATGCTGATGAGGAGCTTGCCGTGCAGGGCACGGGTCATGCCGGGTTCGCTGAGGACGTCCTTGACCATGTAGGGCTTGCAGGCGAGGATGACGACGTCGGACTGGGAGACGGAGTTGACGTTGTCGTTTTGGACGACCTTGAGGATGGAGGAGTGCTCCCACAAGGCCTTCTTCACCTTCTTGGCGCTGTCAGAGCGGCGGACGCAGGCGATAAAGCGGGATGGTAGGCGATGGGGGACCTCGTCGCCCAAGGGGGTGGATGTGCCCGACGCCGAGGGGGTGTGGAGGGTCTGAAGAGGCTTGGGAGCCTGCATTTCTAGTAGGGAAGTGAAGATGCCATTGAGGATGGCGATACCCATGGTTCCTGTTGAGAGTCAGAATGTTGATCTCATTATTTGCACAAACGTTTCTTTACTTACCACAACCGAGAACGGTCATGGTGAGCTCCGAAGAGCTGTGATCCCCCATGACAGACATGATGTAGAAGCGATATGAGAGAAAATGAGAATGCGGTGTAAGTGATGGATGTCTATCGCGCCAAGGATGGTGCTTCTAATTTATAGTCCAAGAAAAAACAATAAAAAAGTAGAACAATATGAACAACCTCAGTTTCGGAGAAAGGATCTTTGGGTTGCATAAACAGAGTTTATCAGACAAAGATAGGAGATGAAGGCTGAGTTAAAGAATCCCCTGGCCAATATTATTATCCACCTCCTTTTGCAGAAAAAGAAGCTCTCCACTGTTCCGATATCGTCCGTCCACAGGTTTTCGTCCACTGAACTTGGCTTTTCTCTAGCGCTAAGCCCAACTCTGCTTAGCTTGCTGTCCCTTCAATTCGCACAGTGCTGATCACACCCAAACAGATAGAACACACAAAATGGAGGCAACAGCACAGGGCTACCCTGTGGGAAATCCCCCAGCGATTTCAGTTGGAAAGAGTGACAGCTCGGATTCGGGTGCCATTGAGCAAGCCTCAACTCAGCCCCAGCATCACCAGCCGCTTTTTCAACATCATCCCGAACTCTAACCCAAGACTCAGTCCGCCCAATTCAAATTTAGATCAAGATCAGAACCGGGACCGAAAGTCCGCTGCAGCGCAACATGGCGGACCCTTTTGAGGTTCGGATGCGCTTCAGTAGCTCCCTGCAGCATCTGAATGCGTCCGTCACTTCGGCTCAAAAGGCGGCTCAGTATGCCCTCAAGTATAAAGATATGGACGAGGATCTGCACTCCTGTATCCTCGAGCAGCTGGAGCGGGTGAGTGTGACCAACATGAGAAATCATGAGACAATGGGCTGATTATAACTCATTTTTAGAATAATATGAATACGCGCGCTAATATCATGTACTTCATTGAGCATTTCCTTGAGATGGCTCAGAAGGACAAGCACATGGACTATGTCCGCATGATGCAGCGCGACATTATTCGCATCGTTGATGCTGTAGCTCCTGACGACGGATCCGGCGCCGCCAACGTCAAGGTCGTCCGAAGAGTGAGTCCCTCCTCTGATTCCACGCCCCGCACAAGCTCTATATAAAAACTGACATGAGAGCAAAATCTCAGGTCCTCCGAGGCCTCCAGGACAAGGACTTCCTCGAGGCACGCACGGTAACAGAGATTGAAGAGGTCCTCAAGGAGCGCGAGACGAGCGCCCACGACGCGGGCCTTTCGTCCCCGGTCAACGGCGACGTCGAGATGGGCGACGCGCCTCCGAGCCACGCGATCCCGGCTAACGGCCGGGGCGGAGTCCCGCGCTTGGAGAAGCGCCAGATTGAGCAGCGCATCGAGGAGGACCGCGAGCGCCACAAGCGGCTGCGCGAGAGCATATGGGCTATCCCACCGCACGGAAACGCAGAGATTGACAAGATTTGGGATGAGACGAGCGATTTCGGCGACGACGACCACATCCTGGGTGAGGAGGAGTTTGCAGAGTGCTCTCAGGCTATGAAGCACTCGTGTCCTCCTAAGCCGCCGGTCGGTCCTGCTAGTACGCGCATCACGAATGGAAAGAAGAACTGAGGACTTCTGGGTCTCTTGCACATCTTGGCGTTCGGGGAAAAGGGACAAAAAACAGGGCGTTCGAGGGTCAGGTTTCGCGATACGGCAAATACCACAGATAGCAGCATTAAGGTCACAACGTTGGCCAAGTAAATTTTTGGGTAGCTTGAGGCATAATCAAGAATTACAAAAGAAGACCGTTCAGTATGGCAATACGAAAAAGGTGGTGTATGTCTTTGTGATAATATTGTTACATGGGTGTTTATACACTCATACACGTCCGTCTAGACCAATCCGAACCCAGATGTCCGACAACACAATGCTCCCCCCCGAGTTTTACATCTCCTCCCCAAGGAGAGGGGCCGCGCTCCAGTCTACATAAGCCAGCCAGGCCTCAACCAGCCATTAGGGCCATTTTACTCCATGGTGACAGTGGCGCCAAGCTCCTTCATGGCGGCGATGATCTTCTCGGCCTCGTCCTTGGCCACGTTCTCCTTCATCAG
Organism: Colletotrichum acutatum; assembly: GCF_030867785.1. Classification (NCBI taxonomy): domain Eukaryota; kingdom Fungi; phylum Ascomycota; class Sordariomycetes; order Glomerellales; family Glomerellaceae; genus Colletotrichum; species Colletotrichum acutatum. The sequence continues at coordinate 82,518 of NW_026849129.1, forward strand.
CTTCGGCGCGCTCTCGACGAACTTCTTGCTGTCCACCAAGCTCAGACCCAACAGGTTCTTGATCTCCTTGATGACCTTGGGCTTGGAGCCGGCCTCGAAGGCTTGGAGCTTGATGTTGAAGACGCTCTTCTCGGCGGCCGCCGGTGCGGCCTCCTCGGCCTCCTCGACAGCGGCGGGAGCTGCTGCGGGGGCGGCGGCGAAGCCACCGACGGGGAGATCGGGGATGTTGAGCTTGGACTGCGATTGAGAGAGAGTCAGAATTTGGCCCATGATCTCCTTCCCTCTGAATGCCTATGACGAGTCCATTTGGGGATAAACTGCGCTCGTCACTACTTCTTCTTCAACTAACCTTCAAGCTTGAAACGAGGTCTGCGGTCTCGAGGAGAGTAAGGGTGCTAATCTGGTCGACAATGGCGGCAATCTTGGGGTTCGTGGGGGCAGCGGCCTCAGTTGAGTTGTACCTTCGTGCGGTTGCGGGAGTTCGGGTCTGGAAGAGGGATGTCGAGGCACGCATCGAGCCGGTGGCACGCAGCTGACGGGCGCAGCTCTGGGCTGCGAATCTGCAAGAGAGGGCCATTGTGTGTGGTTTTTCGTATGAGGATGGGAGGAGACGAGGCCAATTGGCGTTGTTTGAGCGGAGCGGGGGAGCGGATTGTCGTCGAGAATCGAGTTCGGCCTCAAGCAACAGGGAGGTTTCTTAGCTCGGGATATCTTCTGGCTTGAAGTTTTTCGAGCTCCTGCGAATGAGGTGGTTCCAGTCGCGTGAATGGTGCAGAGTCGTCTCCACCTTGATTGGCTCGGGGGCTTTGTACCGCCGCCTTCCGCTCCGTGGAGTACCTACACTGCAGGGACCCCTGTCGAATACACCGCGGCGGGCCCCATCAAAGGGAAAAAAAGCTGCCTTTTGGCTGGCGCGCGCCGGGAAAGGGTCCTCTCTCTCTTTGGAGTACAGACAAAAAAAAAAAAGTTGGAGGTACATGCAAATTGGCCATCCATGAACATCACCGACGTCGACATATCTCATAATTGAGCCACCACCATGGCTTCCATAGACGTGTCGACGCAGAGGAGCGCTCTCCTGAACGACGCGATCGTTCTGGAGCATCTACCTACCGAAATACTAGAGGTCATCAGAAATCACACCTCATCACGCCTCCTCGACGCCGTTGCAGAGGCCGCTCTCATTCCCCAACTTACAGATCGAATTTTCATTCACTTTGAGAATGTCTTTCCTGATATCTGCGCCCGTTGGCTCCTCAACCTCGACAACCAAGCCGTCAATGGCAAGAACAGAGTAATCCTTGCGTCTATTGCAAGGATATTACCATTTGCTCCGTATTTATCCGAATTCCTCCAGCATGTCATGAGAGACGACTTGACGAAAACGACGCCGGATACAATCCAGACGCTCACCCTCCGATTCCCAAAACTCACCACTTTTTCTCCCACGCAAGATTCCGACCTTTTGAAGCTGCTGTTAGCAGCATGGCGACTTGTCTGTTTCGATCAAAGGACTTACGGCATCCTGGTCTCACCAACACACATGCAAACTCTCTTCTCACATGAGAGCCGCGCCGTCCGGTATTTGGCCATCCGGATTTTCACCCAGCTCCTCCACGCTGCCGACTCGAAGCTGGAAGCTCTTATCGCCGAGCACGTCGGGGCGACGGAAGCCGTCCTCGCTGACTATGATGGGCGCGAGGTAGACTACGAGTTCCTGAGTTTGTATGAAGATGCGCGGATCAAGCAGGTATCGACCCTGCGCCGGGAGCTCTGTGATGCTTCACAGAGCAATGAAACCCACTCTTTTCCACCGCAATCCCTTACTCCCTATGTTGCATGCTACGGCAAGACAATATTGCCGAGACCGTCGGGACCGGTCGACAAGAACTCGTCCCTCGTGTTGACGTCTACTACCACCAAAAACCTTGAGAGTCTGGCTGGCCTCCTGAAGAAAGCAAGCCCGATTCTGCTTCATGGCCTCCCCGGCTCTGGAAAGACCTCACTGGTTCATGAAGTTGCAAAGGAGTTTGGAAAGCATTCCGACATGGTGACTTTGCACATCAATGAGCAAACAGACGCAAAGATGCTTATTGGACTTTATTCAACCGACTCAAAACCGGGAACCTTTTCATGGAGGGCCGGTGTGCTGACAACCGCAGTCAGAGAAGGTCGCTGGGTTCTCATTGAAGACCTAGATAGAGCACCCAACGAAGTCATCAGCACACTTCTCCCCCTGATCGAGCGCGGCGAGCTCCTCATTCCGAGCAGGGGTGAGCGTATCAAGGCTGCCAGCGGATTCCGTCTCTTTGGCACGGTGAGAAGTTCACGCGGCATGCATGGCCGTGAGACGCTTCCCAGCCTCCTGGGTATGCGATTCTGGCAACTTCTCTCGGTACAGACCCCTACAGAGGCCGAGCTGCAGGACATCATTGTTGGATCCCACCCCATCTTACACAAGTTTGCGCCTGGCATTCTTGCTGTGTACAAGCGCCTGTCAAAGCCAATGTCCGGCAACGTTCCCCTGTCGTCCAGCCGCGGCATGGCCGACCGTCAAACCAGCTTGCGAGACCTGTTGCGGTGGTGCAGACGCCTTGCAGCTACACTACACGAGGCAGGCTGCAAAACCGGCGAGGAACCTGTCACTGACACTATTCGAATGAACATGTTCAAGGAGGCCATCGACTGCTTCGTTGCTGGTATTCCCGACGTCCAGGCCAGACAGCACTTCATATTCGGCATCGCGGAGGAGATGCATATGCCGAAGGAGCTAGTCGAGCATCACCTGGGAAGCTACATCCCAGAACTCGAGCAAAACGATAGTCTATTCAAGATTGGCCGATCAACACTGCGCAAGCGGAAGGACCGCGTGAACAAGGCCGCCCTAGCCAAGAAGCCCTTTGCCAGTACAACACACGCAAAGAAGTTGTTGGAGCAGACCGCAGTAGCTGTCAATCTTGGCGAGCCGATCCTCCTCGTCGGTGAGACTGGTATCGGAAAGACGACAGTCGTTCAGCAGCTGGCCGATACGCTGGGTCACAAGCTGGTCGCCATCAATCTGTCCCAGCAAAGTGAAGCCGGAGATCTTCTCGGAGGCTTCAAGCCTGTCAACGTGAGGAGTCTGGCTGTTCCTCTGAAGGAGGAATTTGAGGACCTGTTCTCGGCGACCGGCATCTCGACAACGAAGAACCAGCGCTACCTTGAACAGCTAGGAAAGTCATTCGCCAAAGGGCAGTGGGCGAAAGCGGCCAAGTATTGGCGTGAAGCGCCCAAGATGTTCAAGAAGATCATCGACGAGCTTGCCCGGCGCGAGAGGGAGCAGAGCCAAGCTCGTGACGAGGCAGGTCAGCCAACGAAGCGCCGCAAGACCGAGTCCAAGCTTCAGAGCCTCATGGAACTCAGCCCCCGTTGGGACAAGTTCTCCAACAGCCTGGAACAATTCGAGGTCCAATTATCTGGAGGCTCAACCGCGTTCGCATTCTCATTCGTGGAGGGCAACATTATTAAGGCTGCCCGGAATGGTGACTGGGTGCTCCTCGACGAGATTAATTTGGCATCGCCTGACACTTTGGAAGCCATCGCGGACCTACTGACAGGACCCGTTGAGACCCCCTCGATTCTCTTGTCCGAAACGGGAGAGATCGAGAGGATCAGAGCACACCCCAGCTTCCGCATCTTTGGTGCCATGAACCCGGCGACAGATGTGGGCAAGCGGGATCTTCCTATCGGCATTCGGTCTCGTTTCACTGAGCTCTACGTTGACAGTCCTGACAAGGATGTGAAGGACCTGGTCACCATCGTCAAGACGTACCTGAGGAATAGCAGCATCAAGGATGAACACGCCGCAGATGATATTGCTGCGTTGTACATGAACACCAAGAGACATGCCGAGGAGAAGAGAATCGTGGATGGAGCCAATGAAGTGCCGCATTTCAGTCTTCGCACTCTCACCCGAGTCTTGACATTCGTCAACTACATTGCCCCCTTTTACGGCATTCGTCGAGCTCTCTACGAGGGTTTCTCCATGGGGTTCCTTACCCTTCTAGACAGGAGCTCGGAAAAGATGGTCATGCCGTTGATCGACCTTCACCTGTTTGGCCGAGTCTCCAATCCGCAATCTCTGCTTTCACAACCACCAAGACAACCAGACGATGGTAAGCAGTATGTGCGGTTCCGTAACAAGGCAAAGGACCGTCACTACTGGCTTGCCCAGGGAGAAGAACCGACACTGGAGCGAACTGACTACATCATCACGCCCTACGTCGAACGCAACCTTCTCAACCTCGTTCGGGCGACATCTACGCGGCGATTCCCCATTCTCATCCAAGGTCCGACATCAGCAGGAAAGACGAGTATGATTGAGTATCTTGCCAACTTCACAGGCAACAAGTTTGTGCGAATCAACAATCATGAGCACACGGACCTGCAAGAATACCTGGGAACGTATGTATCGGACTCGTCAGGAAGACTTCGTTTCCAAGAAGGTCTCCTCGTGCAAGCCATGCGACAGGGCCACTGGATCGTCCTGGACGAGCTGAACCTTGCTCCCACCGACGTCCTGGAAGCACTGAACCGTCTGCTCGACGACAACCGAGAGCTCCTAATCCCCGAGACACAAGAAATCGTGCGGCCGCACGAGAATTTCATGTTGTTCTCCACACAAAACCCCCCTGGTCTGTACGGTGGCCGTAAGGTGCTTTCGCGTGCGTTCCGTAACCGTTTCTTGGAACTGCACTTTGACGACATCCCCGAGGACGAGTTGGAGTACATCCTCCAAAACAGAAGCATCAACACTGCACCCTCAGACTGCAAGCGAATCGTCACAGTCTACAAGGAGCTCTCTCGTCTCCGCCAGACAAGTCGACTGTTCGAGCAAAAGGACAGTTTCGCAACGCTGCGTGATTTGTTCCGATGGGCCCTGCGAAAGGCAGACACGCGAGAGCAAATTGCCATCAATGGATTCATGCTTCTCGCCGAGCGAGTCCGAGTTGAGGAGGAACGGACTGCGGTCAGAGAGGTCATCGAGACAGTATTCAAGGTTAAGATTGACCCGGACGTTCTATACACTGCCAACTCATCACCAATCTTGACCGAGGTTCTGGGCAAGTCCAACAACCATGGTGTTGTGTGGACTCGTGCCATGCGTCGTCTCTATGTTTTGGTGCATGCTGCCATCCTCAACAACGAGCCAGTCCTTCTCGTGGGTGAGACTGGATGTGGCAAAACCACCGTCTGCCAGATTCTCGGCGACGTACTTGGAAAGGAATTGCACATCGTCAACGCTCACCAGAACACCGAGACGGGAGATCTCATTGGCTCCCAGAGACCCGTGAGAAATCGCGGAACCATCTCAGAGACTCTCAAGAGCGATCTGAATGCTCTCCTCGGAGCGCTTGGCGGAGACGCAACAGGCCCGCTGGATGTGCTGCTGCAACAGTACCACGGCCTTGCGGCGGATAAGCTGGCCGGGGTTGACGCTGCCACGCAGGAGAAGATTGCATCCCTAGAAGCCAAGAGCAAAGCCTTGTTCGAGTGGTCAGATGGAAGTCTTGTTCACGCCATGAAGGCTGGCCAGTATTTCCTTCTCGATGAGATTTCTCTCGCAGACGACTCGGTCCTGGAGCGTCTCAACTCGGTTCTCGAGCCTGGGCGCTCTCTACTTCTGGCAGAGAAGGGTATTGACAACTCGTTCGTCACGGCGGCAGACGGTTTCCAGTTCTTCGCCACCATGAACCCGGGCGGCGATTTCGGCAAGAAAGAACTGTCACCAGCGCTGAGGAACCGTTTCACCGAGATCTGGGTCCCTGCCATGTCTGAGATGGACGACATGCTTGACATCGTCGTCTCGAAACTGGACCCGTCCTTCCAGGGTTTCGGAAAGCCTGTAGTGCAATTTGCCCATTGGTTCGGCCAGACTTTCAGATCGTCATCCTCTACCGCCTTTTCAATCCGTGACATCCTGATCTGGGTCAACTTCATCAATCTGTGCGGCCCTGCCGCGCCCCAGTTTGCGATTGTCCACGGTGCAGCGACCGTCTTCATTGACAGCTTGGGTGCTAACCCCTCGGCATTACTGGCGATGGACCCCAAGGCGCTCGACTCACAAAGGCAGAAATGTCTTGACAAGCTTAGCGAGCTTCTTGGGTATGATACCACAGCGGTCTACCGCGCTCAGCCTGAGGTCGTCTTGACCGATGACAGACTGTCCATCGGCGATTTCGGTTTGCCCCGGGAAGCAGGCCGTTCCACAGACCCCAGCTTCGCGTTCAACGCCCCAACCACAAGACTCAACGCCATGCGAGTTATGCGTTCCCTGCAAATGCGGAAGCCGATTCTGCTTGAAGGTAGCCCTGGTGTTGGCAAGACGACTCTTGTGGCTGCACTGGCTCGTGTTTGCGGCCGTCCTCTGACTCGTATCAACTTGTCAGATCAGACCGATTTGATGGATCTCTTTGGTACGGATATGCCTGTCGAGGGCGCCGAAGCCGGCAACTTTGCTTGGCGCGATGCTCCTTTCCTCCAGGCCATGCAGAACGGCGAATGGGTGTTGCTGGACGAGATGAACTTGGCCTCTCAGTCTGTTCTGGAAGGTCTCAATGCCTGTCTTGATCATCGTGGCGAGGTATACATCTCAGAACTTGACCAGGTTTTCAGGAGGCATCCTGATTTCAGGTTGTTCGCTGCACAGAACCCTCATCACCAGGGAGGTGGTAGAAAGGGTCTTCCCAGCTCCTTTGTGAACAGATTTATCGTCGTTTACGCCGACACCTTCACAGCGGAAGACCTTCTGCTTATTGCCCAACATAACTTCCCGACTATCCCGACTGATGTTGTAAGCGGAGTCATCCAGTTCATTTCTCGCCTGGATCACCAAGTCGCAATCGAAAAGGCATTTGGCGCACACGGCAGCCCCTGGGAGTTCAACTTGAGAGACATTCTGAGATGGCTGCACCTCGTAGCCACCAAGGATCCCCTTCTGGCTACTGGCAAGCCAGATGACTTCCTTGACCTCATCATCCGCCAACGTTTCCGATCTTCTACGGATCGTGATGAGGTGAACAAGCTCTTTGCCGAGGTCTTTGCGAGGGAGCCAGAAAGCCATAGTCTTTATCACGATACCAACGCGGCCTTCTCTCAAGTGGGAAATGCACTCCTGCCTAGAAACCAGACTTCTCAACCGTTGGAATTGCCAGGCATCGACATCGTTCCGCGCCTGCCTGAGATTGAGTCCCTGATGATCTGCATCAAGCAAGACATCCCATGCATCCTCAGTGGACCCTCTGGTAGCGGAAAGTCGGTGCTCCTCGAGCATGTCGCCGCTCTCGTCGGCAAGCCCCTCGTTGTGTTCCCTCTGAATGCTGATATCGATACAATGGACTTGGTCGGTGGTTTTGAACAGTCAGATCCTCTTCGCGAAGTCAACGCTACTTTGCGCGAGCTTTACGAAGGCCTGCAGATCACAGTCCTGACCAGAGTGCCAAGTCAAGTTCCGTCATCAGCGCTGGCTCTGCTGTATCTTTTGGAGACCTACCGTGGGGACACCGATGACCTGCCCGCCATCAGGAGTGCAGTTGAACAATTGCTTGCGGAAGTATCTAGTGAATCGGACATTGGGGCTCTTCTTTACACGGCTCATTCGGTTTTGCGGAATTCGTTGATTGTCAGCAACCCCCGTTTCGAGTGGCTCGATGGCGTCATTGTCAAGGCTTTGGAGGCCGGACAGTGGCTGGTTCTTGACAATGCCAACCTGTGCAACGCCTCCGCTCTGGACAGACTCAACTCGCTGCTTGAGCCCAACGGCTTCTTGAGCATCAACGAACATTGCGGACCTAATGGCGAGCCTTGCATCATCAGACCTCACCCGGAATTCCGTATCTTCCTCACCGTCGATCCCCGATATGGAGAACTCTCGAGAGCCATGAGAAACAGAGCTGTTGAGATCCATCTCAGTGAGAGGAAGACGCAGAACGTCAACAGCTCCGGGTCTCAGGTTCACGTGGAAAGCAGCCTGCAACGATTCTCTTCCTCAAAGGCCATTTCCTTCACGGCCTTGAGTACGAATGACTCATCCGACGTCAGCCATGCCACTTTTGGAAACCTGTCGCTCAGAGACACAGCGCTAATGGAGAGATTCTCTCAATCTCTGCGCCGTGGCCTGGCTGATGCTAGCTGGCCCGGACTCGACAAGTACGAAGGTTCCCTCAATGAGCAACTTGCGTTCCTTGATGCTGCCGATACGGCCAGCCTCCGTGGTGCAATTTCCCACCTCTATGCCAAACTGCCCGGCTCCGACTCGGGTCTCAGAGAAGCCCAGCCTCTTAATCCTCTTCACAACGCTTCCATGGCGAGAATCTTGGGCCGCAACAACGACGAGTTGCCTTTCTGGCTTTCTGTCTGCTACGAATTCCTCTTGGAGGTCCAGCGTTGCCAATCTGCCATCTCTGCGCAAGCCACCAAGGCCAAGGCGGTGAAGCTCGCTTCTCTGAACCGACTCCAGCGATCCATCGTCTCGGACCGCATCGCAGCAGTAGCAAAGGACTCAACGGTCAGGGTATCGAAGTTCCTCTCAAGAACCCTTCAGATCATCAAGTCCTTCATCCAGTCCAACCTTGCGACAGCCCAAGGCTGGAAGGAACGCGCCCAAGTCATCCGGAATATGCTGGACTTCTGGTGGCGAACCCTCCACCTGACAACCGGGGACTTGTTTGAGGAAGCACGCTTCCAGGCTCACTTAGTCCATGGCGTTGAGGCCGTGCAGAAGCTGATTTCGTCAGAAACACAATCCATCAACAAGCAGCTCGCCGATCGCTATCTTCAGACCGTGGAAGAAGACTTCACCACTGGCTTTCGCCTGACCACTGGCTTGAGCATGGAGATCATGTGGAAGCGCATCAAGCCGCTCCCCATCATGAGCGAAGAGATCCTCAAGAGAAGTCAAGAGATTGAGCGTCTGGGCATTCGACTTGACGAGCTCAAATGGAAGGTCAAGGCATCCGTCTCTGACCTCGCCAGAGCCATGTCAACCCTCGTCAAGGCGGATCAGATTGTGCGAGGCACTGATCTCGACGCCACCGAGCTCATTCAGGACCTCTCCAAGGAGATTGAACTTTTGGAAACCAAGGTTGGCTCCGAGACCAGTGAAGTGAAACCATTCTTCGCGGCAGAGTTCGAAACCCTCCGCCAGGCTTCCCTCTTGAAATCTCACGCCGGCCAATACCTGGAAGCTGTGCCATACGGCGCCAACGACGCTGAACTTACGGTCTTGTCGAATCAGAATACCATCGGCCAGATCCGCCTAGGCAGCTTCCAGTCTAGAGAAGCGCATTCACTTACAATTGGCCAGCTCGCGTCCCAAGACCCGGGCACTCATGTGTGGAATGGCAGACTCGCAACGTCGCTCTTGTCAAGACTCAACTCGATTCAATCAACTAGTCTGCGTTCCTTGGGTCTTTTGGAGACCGAGCTCCCTGCCTTGGGCCGGTCCGTGGCCGCCTTGGCTCCGGTGCTGCAGAAGAATCAAATCGTTGCTCTCAACAGAGTAATCAAGTCACTTCTCGCAGATGTTTTCAGCCTTTATAGCGATGAAGGAGACGTCCACTGTGAGACGCTATACAACAGAATCAACCAACTGTTCGAGGACAACAAACAAGACGACACTTTGGGCACTGTGGGAAAAGTCCTAGGTCTTGGGTTTGGGAAGGCGCTTCAGTGCAGCGACTGGCCGCAACATCTGCCGCGGCTTGTCGAGGACCACTTCAGTACAGCGATGCTTTACGTCGTCGCATCTGACAGGTTGTTTGAAAACCCCGATGAGACGGAGGCCGATGAGGCCTCCATGATGCCCGCGTTTACTGCCATGGCATGGTCCGAATTTGCCAACGGCGCCATCAGACTCTACGTGCCCGACAAATCTTTCGACCCGCAGCTCCGGCCGCAATTCGAAAAAGACGTCCATGATGAGTTGACCAACCAGCTGCAGCATAAGCTCTCATCTTTGTTGGACTTTGAAACCCAATTCACTGGACAGCAGACCTCTCTTCGCATCCAGCTTGCGGAAGAGGAAGTGACCGCACTGGGACCTGCGCCAGCACCGGCGCAGCTGTTGTACCGACCGGTTCGATCAGAACTCAACTATGTTCAGACAGACTTCAACAACGTCCTGAAAATGGTTAGAGACCAAGATCTCTACAACACCCACACCAAATTCGTCTACTTGCCACCTGGCTATGAACCGGCGCCGGAGATTGGTCTCCTTAAGCAGAACCTAGCTCTGATGATTGACCGCCTTGCCAATCGATTCCATGCCTACCAAGATATGACTCGTCCCCTCGTCAATCTTCTCGGCTGTATCCAGGTTGGTCTTTCGTTGAGTACAGGACTTATCACCTTGAGGGAGCAAAAGGGATATTTGAGCCCGGAGGAAAACCTCATGTGCCTCACGCCTTTCACTGGCGGCCTGCCGTACCACCACGGGCTCAAAAAGATGCCGAACAAGAGCTTGGAGTTCCTCGACTACACTGGTCTGATCGCCTCAGTCGAGGGCTTGTCTAAGTTGAGCGGTGGTATCCGCGAAGCCCTCTTTGAATGCATCCACAGGTTCTACCAAGAATGGGTCAAGAAACTCGAAGAAGACCGCAAAGCCGAGGAGGCCAGAACAAACCTTTACCGACACAAGGGAAGCTGGGAGGACGAGGAGGAGGTTGACGAGGAAGAGTTCAACGAGCTCTTCCCCACGTATGACCAGGAAGAAGAAAAAGAGAAGCCCGCCATTGGCCACCAGAAGGTTCGCGATGTGTCAGTCCGTCTGGCAGAATCTCATCGCAAGGTCTTCCTGGAGCAAGCCACCCCTTCGGAAGCACTGACGAACGTCTGCAAGAAGGTCGGGAACAGCTTTGCGGCGGAAAACAAAGACAAGTACGCTGTCCTGCCGAACATGACGCGTCGTCTCCTCCCCCTGACTCTCTGGTCCATTGACGAGCAAATGACCACGCTCACCGCGAACGGCGTGAGCGCTACGTACAACTTTTACACCCACGCCAACCTGCCCGAGGTTCGTCGCCTGATTGCGCTCGTCGACAAGGTAGAGGCCCGCTTCCGGGATCTCCAACAAGTCGATGAGATCGGTCACATGCAGCCTTTGGCGGATGTGCGCGCAGCTTGCGACCAGCTCCTCCAGCTTACCCACTCGGAGCCCCTGGCAAAGATTCTCCCCAAGCTGGAGCACCTGCACGGCATCGTCTACGAGTGGCAGCACGGAGGCTACGCTCCCGCCATCTACGGAGCCCCTGCTCTCTACACATCGCTCACGGATACCATCATCAGCTGGAGACGCCTGGAGCTTTCGACCTGGGCGAAGCTCTTCGATATGGAAGCCCAGAAGTGCACAGCAGACGCCGACTCGTGGTTCTTCGTCGCCTACCAGGTCCTCATTGCCACGCCTCTGTCTCTTGTCGACTCCCCCGAGCTCAAGGACTACGCGGTCAATCTCGTCAGAGAGCTCGAGACGTACTTCTCAACCGCAATCATTGGCCAGTTCTCTGCCCGCCTTAGACTCCTGAGACAGCTGCAAAAGCACCTTGAGCTGCTCACTGTTGACTACCCTTCCTTGTCAGTGGTCTCTGACGCGGCTATCAACTTCATTGGCTTTTACTCCCGCTTTGAGAAGATCGTTCACCAAACGATTGTGAAGGGGCGGGCGCCGTTTGAGAAGACCATGAAGGAGGTCGTGCTATTGGCCAGCTGGAAGGACACGAACATCAACGCCCTACGTGAGAGCGCACGCAAGTCTCACTTGAAGCTCTTCCGTCTTGTTCGCAAATTCCGCACTCTTCTCGGACAGCCGATGAAGCCAATCCTGGACCAAGGCATCCCCGACGAGGACATTCCCATTTCCCAGGACGTAGTGGCCGCGGACGTGATTGACATCAAGGTCGATCCCGCAGCTATTAAGACCTGCGATCAAGGCTTGCCAGGCTGGCTCGCTCAACACAAGCGTCTCTCGAACGCCTCAAAGACATTGTCCATCATGGCCGACGTTTCTGCCCAGGCGAACCAGAGCCCCCTCGACGCCACCCAGGAGATCATCTCGTACGTTAAGGAGCTTAACACCTCCATCGCTGAGCTGCGAAAGGAGACGCCCAGCACCTTGACCGATGAGACCAAGGACCAGGTCAAGCACCTCAAGACACGCAAGCGCAACCTCTTTGCCGACGTGCTCAAGATGATGAGGCAGATGGGCTTCCGATACAACCTCGGAACCGACGAGTTGGCCCGACAGGAGTCCGCTGCTGTCGTTCTGGCTGGCTCACCCGCCTCTGCTGTGCGGGAGGGCAGCACTGACGACACGGCCGAGTACTACTTTCACAAGGTCGTCGACATCGCACCCAAGGTCAGAGCCTCGATCCACGAGTACTCGGGCGATCTGACCGGTGCCGAGATGCAACGAAGCACCGGTTTCATGGAGGGTATGATGGCCGTGTTACTAGGCCAGCACAGCTCTCTGTCCTCTGCTCGTAGCGCAGTTGCCTCACTCGACCGCGCTATTGCCACCGTTGAAAGCTTGAAGGGCACAACGATCAGGCACGATATCGACCGCATGCCCGCAGGCCTCTCTACGAGCTGGATGAAGCCAATCCTGGACTTTGCTATCAAGATCGTGGACATCCACGGCAAATTGGCATTGGTCGACAACCAACCCATTTCAAACATCCTGCGTACTGCGCTGCAGGAGTTCGAGACCCTGTCGGAGAGCTGGTCTACATCTGCTTCAAAGCACAACAAGTTCACCAACGAATCGCACGCAGATTTGCAGAAAAGATATTTTTCCGTGGCGGAAACCTTATACGGAGAGCTTCCTACTAGTCGCCGCGATCTTGACTTCATCTTGGAGCAGGTCAGGGGATGGATTCACGTTCCAAATGGCCATGCTCGCCAATTGCCGGCCCTCGATGCCACCGCACAGAAATTCAAGCATGCAATCTCCAGTCTGTGTGATGCCGTTCTGGTCGCGGTTCAAGGATACAAGAAGGCCATGGCTGATCTGCCCAGCTCGTCCGACGATGCAGGCTGGTTGGCAAAGACATCCACCGTCCGCAGCTCCGGACTGAGCGCACTCCACATCAACACAATCGTAGGCAAGGTCGAGGACTGCTTTTCCGCCTTGGAGGTTGTCGACTTGGACAAGGATCAGATGGGTGCAGTTGCCTCATCACTCTTCTCCATCGTACTCCCGATTCTTCAGCAGTACGCTCTCACCTGTCGCCAGAGCCTGTCTCAGCTTCAAAACCTGCAAGCGGCGACTGGCTACATGACGTTTAAACTTGCGCAGACTTTTACTCAGCTTGCCGCCAAGGGCTTCTGCTCCCCTCAAGAAAAGTCAGACGAGCAGTCTGGGGACTCTGGAAAGATGGAGTCCGGAACGGGTCTCGGAGACGGAGACGGCGCAGAGGACATTAGCAAAGACATTCAACCTGATGAGGATCTCACCGAACTTGCTCAAGAACCCAACAAGGAGAAGGATGGAGAGATGGAGGACGAAAAGGATGCAGTCGACATGGCGGACGAGGAGATGGAAGGAGAAATGGGCAGTGTTAATGGAGATGATGAGGAAGACAAGTCCGACGGAGAAGGCGAAGATGGTGAAAAGGATGAGATGGAGGAAGAGGTTGGCGATGTTGATGACTTTGACCCCACTGCCGTCGACGAAAAGATGTGGGATGGAGACAATGAAGAAGAAGCAGAGAAAGACCAGCAGGGCGAGAAGGCCAAGGGTCAGAAGAAGGACGAGCAGATGGCCGCCGATGCTGACGCCAATGCTGACGAGCATGACGCTGAGGATGACAACAAGATGGACCAGGACGATGAGGAGGAGGCGGAGGACGAAGAGCCTGGTCCGGAGCAAGAGGACGCCAAGTTTGAAGACGATCAGGTTAAGCAAGACCAAAACGTCGAAGAGAACGATGCTCTTGAGATGCCTGAGGAGATGGACTTTGACTTTGAGGAAGAAGGCGAAGATGCCGGCTCCGAGGAGGACGAGCTTGACAAGTTGTCCGACGTCGAAAAGGAAGATGCTAAGGAGCAGCATGAATCCGAAATTGAGGACGGAGAAGAGGATACCCAGCGACCCGATGAGAAGGGGCCAGAGGAGGAAGATGAGGACGGCAAGGAGGAGGAAGCGCCCGAGGAAGATCTCGCGGGCGAACCCGAGCTCGAAATGGAGCCCAAGGCGGAGGAAGAGGAGGAAGAGACCGCCGAGCAAGAGCAGCCCGATGCCCTCGCGGAACCGCCCAAGGACAACGCCAATGCCGACGCCAACGCTGCGCCGAGCGACGTCAAGGGTGGCGGCCAAGACCAAGACGTTGACCAGATGGACGTCGAAAACGACTTCAACAACAACGCCGCCCAGCGAGACGACGGCGACGCGGGCGAGGGTTCCGCGGAGCAGCAGACGAGCGCCGGAAAGAAGGGTCAACTCTCTCGGTCCGACGACCAGGCGCAGCCGACCGACCAGGACCAGGACGACTCGGCCGAGGAGAAGAGCCGCCAGGACCCCTTCAAGAAGCTCGGCGACGCCCTGGAGCGTTGGCATCGCCAGCAGAACGACATCAAGGATCCCGAGAAGCAGGACGGCAAAGAGGACGGTGAGCAGAAGCAGCCGCAGGATACCAGCGCGGACCTTGGCGCTCGGGAGTTCCAGCACCTCGAAGATGACGAGACCGCCGTCGACGCGCAGGCCATGGGATCCGCATCTGAGGACCAGGTGCAGCCGATTGACGAGGCCATGGCCATTGACGAGGAGAAGGAGGACCCGCAGAGTCGCGTAATGCCCGAGGACCAGGACGTTGAGATGGAGCAGGACGCCGCTGACAAGATGGATACCGAGGCGGATGAGGCTCCCAAGGCGCAGGACAAAGATGGCGGCGCCGACAAGGATGACGGCCGTTCAGGCGTCAAGACACGACAGGGCAACTTTGACCGCGAGCCGTCACCCGAGGAAGACGAGGTCCAGAGAGACGGTGACGAGGAGGAAGAGCAAGCCATCGAAGAGACGTCGACGCAACTCTGGACGACGCACATCAGCGAGGACGACAACACCTTACCCCTCGGCGACTTCTCCGAAGCCATCCAGTCCTGGACGACCTTCCAGACCAAAACCCACCCGCTCTCCCTCTCCCTCACCTCCCAGCTCCGACTCATTCTCACCCCGTCCCAATCCACCAAGCTTTCGGGCTCCTACCGCACCGGCAAACGCCTCAACATCAAAAAGATCATCCCCTACATCGCCTCCTCCTACAAGCGCGACAAGATCTGGATGCGCCGCGCCGTGCCCACAAAACGCTCCTACCAGATCCTCCTCGCCGTCGACGACTCCCGCAGCATGGGCGAGTCTTCCTCCGGAAACCTCGCCCTCGAGTCCCTCGTCATGGTCTCCCGCGCCCTGACGATGCTCGAGGTCGGCCAAGTCGGCGTCCTCGGCTTCGGCGCAGACACCTTCCTCGCGCACGACTTCGCCTCTCCCTTCGCCTCCCACGACGCCGGCGCAAAAGTCCTGCAGCACTTCCACTTCAAGCAGGACCGCACCGACATCGCCCTCCTGGTCCGCCGCACAATCGACCACTTCCGCGCCGCGCGCCTGCAGAACCCGTCGCGCGGCGGCGGCGCAGAGGACCTCTGGCAGCTGGCGCTCATCCTGTCCGACGGCCTGACGCCGTCGAACCAGCACGAGCCCATCCGCCGCCTGCTCCGCGAGGCCATGGAGGAGCGCATCATGGTCGTCTTCATCGTCATGGACGACACGGGCAACAAGAAGGGCGACAGCGTGCTGGATCTCAAGGAGGCGAAGTTCGTCAAGGACGAGCACGGCGGTAGCCGCGTCGTGATTGAAAGGTATCTCGATACCTTCCCCTTCCAGTACTACTTAATTGTGCACAACCTCGAGGACCTGCCCGGCGCGTTGGCCGGGTTGTTGAGGACCTGGTTCGCCGAGGTCAATTCGTGAAGGGAAACATAAAAAACGAAAAGGAGGTACCAGGAAGAGAAAAGTCTTACGTGTATTGGTGATTTCGTGATAACATGGCGTTTGGGACAGGATTCATCATTGTCATTTTACTATTTGCGAGATTAGGACGGCGTTTAGGAATGTGCATTTTTTCAAAAGTTCTAGAGTTAGACAGATATTAAAAGCAAGGCATTGCCAATCACGTTCCATTGTCTTGTGAAGCTAGTCGTGGCCCTTCTTATGTGGTATCAACCGGGCCCATAGCCGCCGTAGCCAGCGCGTAGAATTACAAAGAGAGGAAAAATACACTCCAAGACCACCCATGAACTCCATATCCCAAACGGTCCATCCTCACGTGCTCTTGGGCCTCAGCGAGAGAAATGCAGCACGCTAAGCGCTCTCAACTCTGACCTTCTTGGCCGCACCCTGTTCTTCGCTGTCGTCCACAGATTTGCGCTTGCTGCCCGAGTCCTCGGCAGAGGAAGCAGCCATGTTCTTGACCCAGCGAGCGTGCCAGTCGAGAATTCTGGCGTACTCGAGCTCGACGCTGACCAAGGCCTCGTTGAGCTTCTCTGACCGCTCAGACTGGTCCAGTTGACCGAGCACATCGGCGTTCTGTCGGTACAGGCGCTGCTTCACAAACAGCTGCCACAGACGGTACTGGTGCTTGTCCTGCTTGGTAGGTGTCGGCTTCTTCTCGTCGCCGAATCCTACCCGGACAGACTCGGGAAGCTGTGACATTGTCTGAATCTCAATCAAGCGCTTGAACTGACGCTCTACAATCTTGGTCTTCTGACGGAGGGTTCTTAGAAGTTCTTGATCCACTAAGTCCTTGGGTACGGTGCCACTGGGGGGGCTAGGGATAGCAATGCCCGTGTTGATCTTCACCTCGCTGAACTCTGGCAGTGCCCGGAGGAAGGTGATATCAGCCAAGTCGCGCATGTCATCGAAAGCCTCGTTGGGATCCTCCACAGTCAGCTCCAGGGTCTGCGGGTTGTTGTAGTAGTGCTCGAATATGGTCTTGTAGAGGCGGGCACCGATGCCCTTGCCCTGGAAAGGCGGCAAGATCAGGAACTGTGACAGACGAGATCGGCAGGGCAGCTCCTCCAACAGGTTGAACTCCTCCTTTGGCAGATCCCACTCGGATGACGGCGGCGTCGGCGGCCGGAAGCAAAAGAACTTGTAGACAGTGGAGTAACCGACAAAGGTGTAGGAAGGCTTGTCGCTGGTTTCCGGGGATGTTTGCTTGCGGTAGAGGAAGAATGTGGTCCAGCGGTTGGCATCCTCGAGGACCTTCCACGGGTCCTCCTCATTTTCAGGATCGCGGGAGACGTACGAGCCACCTTCAATGAACATCGGAACCATAATCTCGACTCGAGTGACGATCTGACGAACAGCAGGGTCCGCGAGGCTCCCCTTCCACACCTCGTACGTTCCATCAGGGCCATCGAAGCTCGAATGCAGGCTGCCGGGAGGGGTCCAGTCGGCGGGTTGGCTCTGAGAGCTTGTATTGAATTCGCGTGCGGGCTGGAAGGCAACTGCGATAAAATCGCGATTAGCGAAATGATTTCTTCGCGACGGAGCAGAATAACTTACCCAACGGCAGGTGCTCTTTCAGAGTCGCATCGACGTCCGCCGCCTCGGTCTCTCCAACGGACTGGAACTTCTTGCCGTAGGATATCTGAACATTGGGGCGCATGTCAAACGTGCGATAGCGTAGGTTGATCTTGAGATCCTTGTAACCGAAGATGCGCTCATCATCGCCGAAGATGGAGTACGTAAATTTGGGATTGAATGTGGCAATCGTCTTTGTAGCCCCGGTAGCAGGCGCGATCAAGCTGATGTTCAGCGATTCGGTGGCGTTGGCCGACCCTATCCAGTATATCAGCGATTGTTGCGACGATAGGGTATGAGGAAGTTGAGATTCATACACTCGTCAGTCTCAGCCATGGTATCGATATAGGTATGGTAGAAGAGACGATGTTGTGAGTATACTGCGGCGCTCTTGTGCGAAAAAAGGGAGTATTGCAATGGAGAACTCGTCGTCTCGCGTGTCAGAAAATGGCGTTCAGGGGTTCCGTTTGCTCGTCGAGGTTGACGTCGAAGGTCGATTGAGAGCTTCTTTTTTTTGCGACGAAATCAGCCTCGGGGTGAACGCGCAGTCTAAAGCAGTGTCGCGACGAGACGCGCCTGTAAGTTAATTGAGCCCCGCTGCGGTTGGATTGAATGGCTCACGACAGCCAAGCCCTCTTGGATCAATCGGTTCGAGGGGCGCTAGTACCTAAAATGTCTTAGCTCTGGTCTATCCTCGCAGCAGCCGCAGAAGGAGCAAGCAGCAAGCAGCAGGAAGCAGGAAGCAGCAACGGGAAGGACCCACAGGATTACGACATGGGGTGACAAGGCCTGGAAGGGAGGGGGGGGAGCCTACAGCCTAGAGGCTAGAGGAGAGGTTCAAGGGCATCAAGGGGGGTCACAGAAAGCGAGCAAGCAAGGAACCTTGGAAATGCCAATGGAAATGTTTAGCGACCAATGATGTTGCGCCCGCTGTCCCGGTAGGTGCGCCTTCCATTGGGAGCCAGCTCAGCTCCCCAACCTCGACGATATTTCTCCCTGTGCACTCCTAGCTCTCAAATTAACCTGAAGAGAGAGAAAGGGAAAAAAAAGAAGAGTCGAGGGCAGAAGTTCGAGCAGCCCAGTCTTTTTAGCCATCTGCCTATTTTCCACCTCAGCCAACCACGCCAGAGCTGCTGTCGACAATTGAAGAACTTCAGACATGCTGGCGTGATCCAACAAAGCCTCGACCAACCCTCTTCCATTCTCTCTTCTTGCTGTCCCCTCTCAACCGTCCCTCTCCAATTTACGCACACACCGAATCGCAGTCGGATCGTCGCTCTCTATCCGAGCATGGGAGGACTACTGTTGCTGCTCTTGCTGAGCGTACGTACCCTTATTCTCCTACACTGACCTAGCCTGCTTTGTCGTTGGGTAGCTTCAGCTCCCAGCCAGGCGGTACACTTCAAAGGCTATGCACAATGGAGAGCTAACAAATCATCTTCGCGATAGACGGTCATGGCCTTGGCGTAGGTTGCACACGGCGATGCTTACCCCCCAGCCTTCCGAACCCTCCGTAAAACTGACGACGTATCCCGCGATTTCCCAGATCCTTCTTCGCCGGCTCACTACCACTCGCGATAACCCTCACACAGTCGCAACTCCGGTTGATATCAAGCGTGGGCGTCGGTATTTTGGTCGGGACATCTATGATTGTTATTATACCTGAAGGCATCGAAGCCGTCACGACCACCGGCGGGCACTCGCACAGCAAGAGGAGCTTGGCGGAAACAGCTGGAAAGCAAGGGAGGCCGGCTATTCGGTGGGTGACAGACGCAGGAGATGTGCCTCAGTTGGCGGATACTGCCAAATCTGCGCGGACTGTTGAGGAAGAGTTTCATGCCATTGGCCGTGATGTGGAATACACTGCAAAGCTGCACAGTCGGGAGGAGCAGGACGAACATGGCCACGAGCAACCCCCGGCAACCGCCCCCGGCCCCGAACCTCATCACGATGAGCCGAAGCACGAGAACGAGGTACCGACCTTCTACATCGGCCTGTCCATGATCCTCGGCTTCGTCCTCATGTACCTCATCGACAGGCTGCCCCGCCA
Source organism: Colletotrichum acutatum (assembly GCF_030867785.1). Lineage (NCBI taxonomy): Eukaryota > Fungi > Ascomycota > Sordariomycetes > Glomerellales > Glomerellaceae > Colletotrichum > Colletotrichum acutatum. The sequence goes on from NW_026849129.1 coordinate 102,179, forward strand.
CGCAGCAGGCGGCAGCGGATCAGAGCCGCAGATGCGCCACGTCAGCTTGGATAACCTTGGTGGTTCATCAAGCGTCGGCGACGAGGAAACGGAAGGCTTCCTCGGGCCTCTTGCGCCTCCACCAAAGCAGTCCCGGAGCCTGGCCACCACCATCGGTCTGGTGATCCACGCCGCAGCGGACGGCATCGCAATGGGCGCGTCCACATCTACATCGAACACCAAGTTGGGACTCATAATATTCGTCGCCATCATGGTTCACAAGGCACCAGCGGCTTTTGGTCTGACATCGGTGCTTCTGAAGCAAGGGCTTTCCAAACGAACGGCGCGAGGACACCTCATCGTCTTTAGCCTCGCTGCCCCATTCGGGGCTCTTAGTACCTGGGCCATCATTCGAATCTTGGGCGGTGGGAATTTTGAGGGCGAATCTGGTCAGTGGTGGACGGGTATGCTTCTTCTCTTCTCCGCAGGAACATTTCTGTAAGTTTGGACGACAGCCCATGGTTGAAGCGTGAATAGCTACTGACGGCCTGTCAGGTTTGTTGCGATGCATGCGATGCAGGAAGACGGCAGTTCTCCCAAGCACGAACACGGCGGCATGAACGGCTATTCTGACGGGAATGGCGTACAAAGGGGCCAGCAGCGGCCACAGATGCGTGATACCTTTGCGACAGTTGCTGGCATGCTCCTGCCGCTTCTTACCCAGTTTGGACATCACCACTGAACGATTACCTGCGCGATTGACAAAGGTCTCTTGTATCTCTCGAGAAAGAAAGAAAAAAGGTGTAATACGGGGAATTCTTGTACGAGTAAATCGTGGCACCAATAGAGCCGGGTCCTTCTGATTCATGACGATGATGACTGTGTAGACTTCCATAACTTTTGAGTTGGTCTCTGAATGAAACCAGATGATGTATTCTGGGAATCTGTACTATTAGATCGGCCAGAAGCGCTTTCGAACCTCCATAGAACGCATGTTAGTCTCAAAATTTCGCTTCGACGCGTTCCAGAAGCTGCAGTTCCGAGTCGAGTGGCTCGGAATCAATTTGAACCTTTCGAACTGACCCGGTGGTCCATTGATCGGGGCTGGGGAGCATGGCCAAGGTACGTGTGCTATGTTATTGCTAGGTATTGCTGGGCGCATGGATGGGAGGGGCCGGCTCGACGGGCGCCAGGGAAGCCCTTGTCGACCGAGCGTCCAAAGTTGAGCTAGGTTTCTGGTCGGGGTGTTTCAAGTTCGTACGACGACCTTGGCTCCAGCGAGGCGCTCATGGCGCCGCCTCCTGGCCACCGGGTTGGCTCAAGAGGATTGACGGCCCTTGGCATCGCATTCGCTTGTCCTTGTCCGAGCCAGGACGCGGAGAACCCTCAGCGATGGGAAGAAGCAAATGGTATCCATACTGTTCAAGGTTCCTATGCAGTAGGACGGCCAAGGCCTCAACTCGGAGGTCGAGGTTGAAAGAGGGAGAGATGTCCGCAGCGTCAACGTCGAGGGAAAGATCTGCAAGGCTGACCACTGCATTTGGATCACCACGCATCTGCTGGTTTGTTGTCGTTTCTTCAGACCCAGATCATCCCATGAGTAAGCTGACATTGCCTGTCCTCCCATTATTGAACAATCCGATGTTTGAGAAGCAAGGAGGACTTGAGTTTCGAGAGAGTGAACCCCGGTGGGCCCAAGCGCAAGAGGATAATTACACCCCTTCACTGTAACGTTGAGGTAAATCTGAAGCATCTGAGCCGCCAGTGTCGCAAATGGATGGCCCTCTAGAGACTGTTGCTGCCGCCTACGCAATTGTTGGCCACAATTGGCCAACTCTTTTTTTGCAACTTTTCTCAGTTGCATTCGGCGAACAATTCAGATGCAGATTTGCTTTTAGGTCCCATGGGACACATGGAGGAGGAAAAGTTCCCGGTATTGTGTCGCAACCATGCTAGTAGGATCGAGAGATAGGCTTGAGGAACGCGGGACCAACAATAGGGTCGCTCCCTTACAGGTAGGGAGGTGTGGTCAATTCGGCAGCGACTGGTACTTGTCTAAAGGTAGACTTAGCGTCCAGGATCTGCAGTTCGACTCGACTCGAGCACAAGCACGCTTCTTCCATTAGAAGAAAAAGCGGTTTAACTCTGGAAAACAAGTTGCTGGCTGCTGCTGGTGATCCAAATCTCTAAAGCGCAACCTGTGAGGTTCAACCGACAGATTGACAGGGCGCGAAGAAATACCAGAGAGGATCGTAGGTGGTTTAGTGGGTTCTCTTGCTGGCAAGTCAACCGTGTCCCGTGCGCTGTCGCAAC